>NC_092255.1:16255562-16295562 GCF_036320965.1 Panulirus ornatus
TAATGTCAGGTGGGTCGACCCATTGTGGTAGGAACGACCAGATCACGCGACGACTTATTGGCAGACGGGTCGTCGACCATACGACCATTAACCCCTGTATGTCAGGTGGGTCGTGCCGTGTTTCCGGTAACGACTTAGCCACATGACCTGCATGTCAGGTGGGTCGTACCAGGAACGACCTGGTCAAAAAGTCGTCCGCGTCAGGTCATGGTGAGATCTACGTAGGTACATAGACCACAGGTCCACACGAGGTGATCTTGCCTTAACACTACTTAAAAAAATTACTTAAAACAAAAGAGCATCTTGTGTGTTGTTGTTATTGTTGTTCTTGTAGCAGTTGTTGCTATATCTGCTGCTGTTGCTGTGGTACTTAACTGTTTCACTTCACTGTTGTGGTTATGCAATACCGTCTTGTATTGATTATTGCCCCCCAGTTAACGTCGGCCTTCTTCTTCTTCTCTCTTCTCTCTCTCTCTCTCTCTCTCTCTCTCTCTCTCTCTCTCTCTCTCTCTCTCTCTCTCTCTCTCTCTCTCTCTCGGGGATCTAGATTAACAGCCGGCAATTAGGTCCTTCTGAGTCAGGCTGCCAATTATTTCCAGCGACTCCATCAAGATGGCGTGCGGACAAGACCCGGCAGAGGATACGTTCCTGTTTCACTCTGCCGCCTGGAACGAACAGCCCCGTCCTTTTGCAGTGGACGATTCCCGGCGATTCTTGTCCTTTGAGACTCGTCTGGTCCTGGCCCTTAATCCAGTTAACTTTCCAGATCTGGTCCATCTCCGTAATTGAATTAGCTTTCCAGACTCTGTCCTTCCCTTTAATCCAGTTTATCCTTAGTTTCCAGACCTGGTCCTTCTCCATAACTTAGTTGATTTACCAGACCTGGTCCTCCTGAATCCAGTAAACTTTCCAGACCTGGTCTTTCTGAATCCAGTTAACTTTCCAGACCTAGTCTTTCTGAATCCAGTAAACTTTCCAGACCTGGTCTTTCTGAATCCAGTTAACTTTCCAGACCTAGTCTTTCTGAATCCAGTAAACTTTCCAGACCTGGTCTTTCTGAACCCAGTAAACTTTCCAGACCTGGTCTTTCTGAATCCAGTAAACTTTCCAGACCTGGTCTTTCTGAATCCAGTAAACTTTCCAGACCCGGTCTTTCTGAATCCAGTAAACTTTCCAGACCTGGTCTTTCTGAATCCAGTAAACTTTCCAGACCTGGTCTTTCTGAATCCAGTAAACTTTCCAGTCCTGGTCTTTCTGAATCCAGTAAACTTTCCAGACCTGGTCTTTGTGAATCCATTAAACTTTCCAGACCTGGTCTTTCTTAATCCAGTAAACTTTCCAGACCTGGTCTTTGTGAATCCAGTAAACTTTCCAGCCCTTGTCTTTCTGAATCCAGTAAACTTTCCAGCCCTGGTCTTTCTGAATCCAGTAAACTTTCCAGACATGGTCTTTCTGAATCCAGTTAACTTTCCAGACCTGGTTTGTCCTAATACATTTGACTTTCCAGACCTTATCCTTTCCCTAAACCAAATGAACTTTCCAGACCTTGTCTTTTTCCTTAGTCAAGTCAGCTTCCCAGACCTTTTGCATGAATTAGCACGTCAGGTAAGGATTAGGGTATCTTGAGTGTTTGGATTAGCACATCAGGTAAGGATTAGGGTATCTTGAGTGTTTGGATTAGCACATCAGGAAAGGATAAAGGTGTCTTGAGTGTTTGGATTGACTTATCAGGTGGAGAAGGAGTTCGCTTGAGTTCTTTGATTTTCACTAAAAGTAAACCTTGAAAATCTTCTTCATTTATGATCTGTTTAGCCAAAATATTCACCATGAATATTGTATTTAGTTCGAAACCATAGACTTCTAAACGTTGACTGTCAGGTTAGATAGACTGTCAAGATCACTGACACAAGATAACAAGAGACCATACACTCAGGTGTCATAAGATGTATGCGATGATAACATATGAACCTTTGATGGGCAGAGAATGGAGTTGATTCATCCCATAGAAATGGCTACATTCGCGTTGAATCATCTCCTTGAGACAGAGCCAGAGTAGCAACACCAGGATGAGAGAGAGAGAGAGAGAGAGAGAGAGAGAGAGAGAGAGAGAGAGAGAGAGAGAGAGAGAGAGCCAGTATAGCAACATCAGGATGAGAGAGGTGACCGGTTAAGGTCAGTGACTGGTCGGGAGTGAGCGCCCGTGGTGGCTCGTGTGTGAGCACAGATCTGCCTACGTACCTAGTAGATCTAGCTTCGTGGAAGACCGAGGTCCCTGCCTGGCTGTGGTCCTAAATTGACTGAGGTCCCTATGTGGCTGTGGTCCTAAGCTGATTTAGGTCCCTATGTGGCTGTGGTTCTAAGCTGACTGAGATCCCCACGTGGCTGTGGTCCTAAGCTGACTGAGGTCCCTGCCTAGCTTTGGTTCTAAGCTGACTGAGGTCCCTATGTGGCTGTGGTTCTAAGCTGACTGAGGTCCCTACGTGGCTGTGGTCCTAAACTGATTGAGGTCCCTACGTGGCTGTGGTTCTAAGCTGACTAAGGTCCCTATGTGGCTGTGGTCCTAAATTGACTGAGGTCCCTACGTGGCTGTGGTCCTAAGCTGATTGAGGTCCCTACGTGGCTGTGGTCCTAAGCTGACTGAGGTCCCTACGTGGCTGTGGTCCTAAGCTGACTGAGGTCCCTACGTGGCTGTGGTTCTAAGCTGACTGCGATCCCTGCTTAGCTGTGGTTCCAAGCTGACTGAAGTCCCTGCCTAGCTGTGGTTCCAAGCTGGCTGGGGTCCCTGCCTGTCTGTGCTCCTAAGCTGGCTGAGGTCCCTCATTGTCTGTCCATCTAAGCTGGCGCAGGTCGCTGGTTGGCTGTGATTCGAAGCGGACTAGGGTCCTTAGCTGACTGAACTCCTTTGCTTCCTGGGGTCCCTGGCTGGCTAGGCTCCCTGGCTGTCTCGGCTCCTTGGCTGGCTGGGGTCCTTAACTGACTGAACTCCCTTGCTACCTAGGGGTCCCTGGCTGACTGGGGTCCCTAACTGGCTGACTGGGGCCCCTGACTGGCTGGCTGAAGTCCATATGTGGCTGACTACTACTTCAGATAACTGAGGAGGAACGAGTCTCACTGGCCGAATGATTGTTCTCCCTGGCTCAAGTATCCTGGGCGGTGGTTGGTGAGGGAGTCGCAGCCTTGGGCCAATAGAGTGAATTATTGACGAGGAGGTCCACCAGAGCGGCTGCCTGTGACCTTGGCATATGTGAGGCTCGCCATTGATTCTTGTACTGCGGTATTTTGTCCTGTGACTCGCGGGGAACACACACACTCACAGCTCCCCCTCGACGCCTCCTCACTCCTGGTTGGTTCTCGAGTTAATGGCACAGAGTTACGTAGTCTCGATGTCCATCGGTAGATGTTTCTGTCTGATCGCGTACTTATGATACAAATCTGCGTCAGAGTATTGTATGGTGTATTTATGGCACACTTCGGCATCACAAATCAACCTTTTTCCTAAAGTGAATAAAGATGTATTTCACCTAGTTATATACACACAAGTATACCATCTGTTCTGTTTCGTACATATAGTCTGTTTCGCACACTGTTGCTCTCTTTTTTATCTCGTTTCTTTTTTCTTCCTTTCAGTCACAGCAGTACACCGGCCAACGGATCATGCAGCGACAACAGCAGCGACGAGGAGGTGGACCATCTGCAGCAGGAGCACCAGCAGCAGCAGGAGCAGCAGAAGCACCAGCAGCAGCAGCAGCAAGAGGGACCGTCATCAGTGAGGACAGAGATCAGCAAGGAGGCGCTACAGGAAATCGAGGCTTTCAAGCGGCTTATTGCGCGCTACTTCGCCACACATCCCCGTCATGACAGCATTACCTCCCACTCGCCCGAGATCCTCCTGTAGAGGGCCAAGATTTTTTTTACGGAGAGAGAGAGAGAGAGAGAGACGGAAAGAGAGATAGAGAAAGAGCTTCTTCCACTCGTCTCACTAAGGCGCTGCCTGCCGCAGGTTAGCTAACGAAGCCCTGTAGTTGGCCAGTAGCTCAACTCTGGCAGTAGAGTGGTTGAAGGGAACCCATCTCATGGGCTAGTAGGAGAGTTCCTGTCGTAGTTTATTAAGATAGCCCCTTCCGTAGCCCTGTCGTAGGCTCCTTTAGTAAGGCAATAGACGTAGCCTCTGGCCTGTGACACACAAACCGATTTAGAGTATCTGCAAGGGAGTTGTAGAGAAGGGTCAGAGTGTGGTAGAGTTCAGGGATTCTCCAGCTGATTGGTTCGCTGGGTGTCACGGAGGTGACAGTAAGAGTACTTGGGAGTGATTGGCCACAACCACAGTATATCTGAGTATGTGGCTACAGGTGTAGGATGTATGAGAGACGAGTTGCAGGTATGTTAGTGAGTGATGACAGGTGTGGTATATGAGGGACGAGTTGTAGGTATGTTAATGAATGATGACAGGTGTAGTATATGAGGGACGAGTTATAGGTACGGTAGTGAGTGGTTACAGGTGTGGTAAATGAAGGGACGAGTTATAGCTACGGAAGTGAGTGATCATAGGTGTGGTATATCTGAAGGACGAGTTACAGGTACAAGAGTGAGTGGTGACAGATGTGGTATATATGTATATATATATATATATATATATATATATATATATATATATATATATATATATATATATATATATATATATATATATATGAGGGACGAGTTACAGGTAACAGTATAGTTCAGTAAAAGGCTGGAGAGTTTATGAATGCCAGCGAGGGACTGGGGGCGTCATTGATTACAAGCAGGTATGATATGTGTTATTCCATGCGTCAGTTACAGTCCCGGTAGACTCGGAGAGATGGATGGATGAACTGGTGTCGACAATTACTTTCGTGTATATTTCTGCCCGAACCACGACGGATTTAGTTTATGCCATGATGAATTGCGACAGAAATGCTACATTTCAGCGACGCGTTATCGTTGCACTGAGGATAGATAGCTTTAGGGGCTCAATGTGAATGGAGAATGACGTCGAGGGAAGTTGGGGTGCTCCGCTGGGAGTGGGCATGGTAGCGAATGGAATTATGACGGGTGAAGTGAACCATAGGGTGGGTAAGGGAGCAAAGGTTTGCAATGAGGAGTGTGTGGAGGGAGAGGTCTCTCTCTCTATCTATCTGTGGGTAAATATGGGAATGTTTGATGGATGCAGTCGTCCCAACGGTGTTATTGTGTGGATGTAAGTCTTGGGCCTCAGTGGTCACAGGTGAACGGCAGGATAGTCTGTGGGGATTGGCTATAGATGGTGGGTTCTGATGTCGGTAAATTATGCATGACAGCTTTAGATTGGATGCTGTGCAAGTGAGGCCATACATAGTTCGTTTGTTCCTGACGCTACCTCGCTAAGACGGGAAAGGGAATCATGTGTGTGTGTGTGTGATGAGTCAATGTTAGTATGAAGAGAAACTACTTAGCTACTTACTCGCCTACTTACGAGTACCTACGACGCGAAAGAGACTTTGAATTGATATCAATATTTTTATCGTATATCTGATTATTTATCCCGTATGTTTATAAACGACTGACTCCATAGAAAATGTGCAATGATCATGAAGGTGATGTTAAGCTCAATGTCCAGAGAGAGACAATCGAAATCTCCTTAACCTGGAGATGGGAGGCTTAAGCTGGTGTCTGATGAATACCCTGCATAACACGTGAATCTCACCTTCCTTGGGAATCAACCCCCCTCGCGTGCAGATGGCGTCTAGTCTCTCATTCCTCGCAGTATGGGAAATATGGTCTAGCCCTTTCTCAGACGAGATTTGGGCTAGCTCTTTCCCTTATCAGGGCCAGGGACTCAGGGGTAGCTAATCCTCACCTCCCGTGAAGTAAGGGGAGAGAGCATTTCCACCAGCTGATGCCAGTCAGCACTCTCCTCAGACGTGGGACTTGGAAGACAGACAGGTACAGTATATAAGTGTCAGTCCATTTTATCGTAGTTATCCCTCAGTGTACATCTGAAGCCGTGTCTCCCGATGTTCATATGTACGTCGTTCGAAAAAGCGAGTCTGTGTTGTGACTGGGTAACTCTGGTAATTAAAGCAAACGTTTTCCATATTTGTTACTTTGCGGTCCAATGGTTTAGCGTACCGGCCTACCACCTGGTAAGGCAGGGTTCGAATCCCTAACGCCCTTAGGTCCATTGTTATCATACTCTGTGTTAGTTCTAGGTATAAAGTAAAAATCATTTGTGTATATTATAGGTGTAATAGTTCCTAGTCTTGTGGCTGGGGAGTAAGGAGTCTGGCTGCTGGGCAGGCAAACTTGGCAGATCCTTCCGTTTGGTGTGCGGCAAGGTAGTTGACTTCGTCCATCGGTTTTTTTCTTTTCTTTTCTTTCGGGCTGCGCATTTCCCAAACTTCAGCCACAGTTTCATGGATCACAAAGCTGAAGAAAAATGGTGATTGTATGAATGATACAGCTGGTAATGGACATCATTTTAACCAACCTTGATTCATGATGTTGTCAAATGAACGATTTATTTTACCCCTTCTCAAAATGTTTACCCCGTGAACTAGGAGGTACAACCTCTTGGACCTTTAACCTGACCCTAAAAGAGGCAAATCAAAGGTCAAACCATCTTAGGCAAAGGTCGTACCGTGGTGCCCAAGGAGTTTCGGAAATTGGTCAAGGTATTGCCCAAGGAAAACGATGTTAAAACTTAATTTCTAAAAATATTTTTCAAAGATAGAAGAAATATAGTGTGAGGTTATCTAATGGTCCAGTAATGGAGTTAACTGATGGACCAGTGACGGCGTTAACTGATGGTCCAATAAGGAAGTTAACTGATGGTTGAGTGAGGAAGTTAACTAATGGTCCAGTAAGTTAACTAACGGTCTGGTAAGGAAGTTAACTAATGGTCCAGTAATTTAACTAATGGGCTAGTAAGAAAGTTAACTGAAGGTCCAGTAAGAATGTTAAATGAAGGTTAAGTGAGGAAGTTAATTAATGGTCCAGTGAGGAAGTTTATTGAAGGTCCAGTGAGGAAGTTAACTGATGGTCTAAGAAGGAAGTCAACTGACGGTCCAGTAAGGAAGTTAACTGATGGTCCAAGAAGAAAGTTAATTGATGGACCGTCAGTTATAAAAGAAACCAAGAGTTCATTTAAAGGATGACTCATGTATCTGTCAAGTGTGTGTGTACACGCTGTCAAGATGTTGTTGTCTTGACCTAGAGATTGTCATGGCAGAGGAAGCTGTCAAGTCATGGAGGCCGTTATCACTACGTCAGAGATTGACGTTGTCAGACATACATGTCAGGACGCTGTCAAGCGTGTGTCATGCCATAGGCTCTGTCACGCCTGAAAGGTGTCTAAACAAGACAGAAAGAATCGAAAGCTGTCATGTCGCGACCCTCAAGACCTTGAATCTTATATTTCATATATTTTATGATTTTCAAGATGAACATCGTGAGGTGTAGGGGGAGAGACGCATCCTCAGGGGAAACAGGAGTGGGTCTCATGGGGGATGAGGCAGACTCCAGGAGTGAGTTGTGGAGGGTAGGATGGACCCTGGGAGCGAGCTGTGAGGTGGACCCCAGGAGCATGAGTGGGCTATAGGGGTTGTGGGGTGGACCCCCTTGTGCACCAGGGGGGGGGGTAGGGAGGAGGGAGGGCTGGCAGGGGTGGGTGTGAGTGAGACGGATCCGAGCGAGCGAGCGGTTTGTCTGTCGAAACACACGAGGGTTCTGACGTAACAGCTAGAAAGGGGGGGGGGGCCACGGAGTACCTCAGAGCTTATCAGTGACGTCATTTCCTGGGGACTTTCCTAGCCTTATGGTTTCGTCTGGTACACCCGACTCTAGTTACTATGAGATCAGGTAGTGTTGAATCGTCTTTTTAAAGCATTCAGGTACTACCAGATCCACCCTTGTATAGATGGGAGTTGTAGATATGGATGTCATATGCCAGGTATATGCCTGATTTATTTACCATAAGAAAGGCCACTGTAGTGATACGGAGTTCTGATGTAAGTGTAATAGTACAGAGACGTTAACCTTAGAGTTTGGAATCAATGAGATTTCGTAGATATGAAATATGGATGTCTTTTCGACTCGATCTTGTCCAGCCTAGTATGGAGGAAATACTCCCCTCTGAATTATTTGGAGATTTGACGCCCAGAAGGGTTCCATGTTATGCATTCCTCAATGTGAAATAATCATTATTTTGTGATATCTCGGACTCCATTGTCAGTGTCAACTTCAGGAGATACTTTGAAGGTGAACCGAAACATCACGAAACTGGTGATCATAAGAATTACGTGGGTCCAGCGCACTGAGCCGTGAGGTGAACATCAGTTTCGCGAGGCGCGGAGGTTCCGAAATGGTGGATGTACCGTCCAGCGGAGGTGTGTGTGTGTGTGTGTGTGGAGTGGCGGGTGTCGGGGCTTCGAACGTGCATCATGTGTGTTGCTGGTCAGTCGGGATATAATAAGCGCGGGATGATCTGTGAGTCACGCCAGGCGGCAGCGACGGAGGGAGGAGGTGGTGGTAGGTGGGGGCTGGGCTGTTGGACTCCCTCCTCTCCCTTCCCCCAAGGAACCGCCAGCCACCCTAACACTCCTCCCACAATGCACTGGACTCCTCACTCACTTCACCCTCCTCCTCCTCCCTTACCCCAGACCATCACACGCCCACTGTACCTCTCCTCTTCCCCCCCAACGTGACTTAGTAATTCGGTCCGGCCACCTGAGACCTCACGACTCCACCAGACGCATGTATGTACCTTAAGGTCTGCAACCACTGATGCGGACGGCCCCGCCCGACGGCCAAGCATACTCGTGGTGCGGCAGTGCGGGGGAGTGGAGAGAGGGAGGGAGGTGGGTGGGTGAAGATCGTGCTCGTCTGAGACTTTACATGTTTCAGATACGTGGATGAAGGGCGACACTTGAGCTTTCTCCTCCCAGGTTTTAAGAAACTGAACTGACCTACTTCTGTCTGGTTCTGCTTGCTTTTTTCCTACTTGTACTACCTGCATGTTTCTTCTGGTTTTTTTTAAGTTTATAATTTGCCCAGCTCTCCAGCCACCACCGCCTCACTCCCACGGCGAACCCTCCAAGCTTTGGGATCGGGTGAGTGTGTCCGACTTCGCACACTTCCTCATGAGAGATTCTAAACCCCCTTACACTGGTACTGATGTACGAAGTAGATTGTGCTGCCGCTTGGCTACTTGTCAGTTATCGCTGGATGAAGGGATGTACAAAGCTAAACTAAAACGTAAATTGTCTCTGAATGGGTAGGTAGGAGCGGGTTGGGTAGAATAAGTTGAGCGGCAGCAGCAGTGCCCGCCATCGTTCAGCTAGTATGAGGTTTACAACGAACGCTGGGTGGACACCTTCTCTTCCTGTACCGTCAAGATATGTATATGTTCGGAGTCGATATCCTACCTGGAAATACCAATTAGAATGTATATTTTTATGTATATTGTAGATTTGTAACCAATAAGGAGTATACAGAAGTCACTAAATGAAAAGGATTGAGGGTGGGGAAAATATTGCGGGGAGACAATATGGCACAAGCAGCCATCGCCGAGTCGGTCTTTTAGAGCAAGACCTGCCTGCCCACACCTAAACCTTCCCTCCCCCTCACACTTAACTTCGCCCACACCAGAGGTTAACACGTGAAGCAACCTGTTCCCCCCTGTGTGTCTGTCATATGTCAGTTATTTGTTTTGCTTTTGAAAAGGGTGGATTTTTTTTTTCTTTTTACCTCAGAACACTGCTCGCAATGTCATGGATTGTGCCAGACCTGTAGTTGGAATGTTAGAGTTTTACTAAAATGCCACATCCTCGCCCAGGAGCACTTGCTACAGCTGTTCTTGGTAGGTAGTGTGCATGTGTCGTTGTGACTTAGAACACCTGTGTGTAAGTGATGGTGTGTGTGTGTGTGTGAGGCAATTCGAGATGGTTGTAGTTGTTCAGTGTTACCCTCCAGCTGTACATGTGACTTTCATAAGGCAGGTATATATATATATATATATATATATATATATATATATATATATATATATATATATATATATATATATATAATATCACTAGAGGCAACGTATAATCTTCCAAAATATGACTTAGATGTAGTATACTAATAATAGTCGATGGGTCAACTGCACCTACTGACTTATTAGTCCAGCACTCAAACTGTTTTGCACAAAAAGAATATACACATATATTGTGTAGTTTAGAAATGTAATTTAGAAAGTAGTATTTTAGTATTTATTTTTGTAAACAGATGTACATGTATTTACTAAATGAAAATACAAAGAGGCTACTTTAGATTAAGGTATTAGCATTAAGAGAACAGTTTCTTTTCACAATATTTTTGTCATTACATCATAAGTAAATATTTCTATTTTTAATCAATAAGATGTTTTTACTTCTTTCTACCTGCTTTGATTGTTAGAATGTCATATCAGCAGTGGTTGTTAAAGTATTTTGATGTAACAGTTCTTCGAGGTTGTATCACGTTCATTGGACGGGAAGAAAACAGCCTTTCGAAAACCCGAAGGAACCTATCTTTCCCACCTCCTTCGTCGGGTATTTCCCCGCACTTGCAAGCGGTCTATGAGCAGCGTCCCAAATGTTGTTAGGCTGTTACATATATATTACTGGGGACTAGAGTTGATACGAGATATAACACGTTGCATACGACCAGGTAGCGTAAAGCACTGGGTTTGTGAAGGGGTTTTTTTGTGGTTTATATCTTATATTCGCGAGGGTCTGACTTAGTAGTGAATGTAGGGAGTTTACAGAACACACCCGCGTTGCGCACTGAGCCACTCCTCCCTTCACGGCGGAGTAAAGAAACTTTTAAGTTTAACATGGCGGGTTAACTTATGATCAGTTAACCTCTTAAAATAGATGTTTGTAGGATTTTACGTCAGTTTTCTTGGCATCATTCATGACATGTGGCAGGACATGGTTCTAATAATGTAAATGCTCTCTGGCTGGCTGGGTTGTTTAGGCGTGAAGCCTATCAATAACTAGGGGGGGTCATTACAGACGTCAACTACGTATCGCAACATCAGTTAGCCGAAAAATATTTGATAACGCCTTCAGATGTGAACGCTAATTCTAAACTCAACGTGTACTTTCACTATGCATAAAGTTCGTTGTGAAATGTGAAGATGTCTTTCCTCGTTGACTGAGGCATCACTAAGATAGGTAAGTTTATGAAAATATTTCATTAAACGATGAAAATATAATTTACTGTGATTATTATTGTTATTATTATTATTATTATTATTATTATTATTGTTATTATTATTATTATTATTATTGTTGTTAGTAGTTGTAGTAGTAGTAGTATTGTTGTTATTATTATTATTATTATTATTATTATTATTATTATTGTTAGTAGTAGTAGTAGTATTGTTATTATTATTATTATTATTATTATTATTATTATTATTGTTAGTAGTAGTAGTAGTATTGTTATTATTATTATTATTATTATTATTATTATTGTTATTATTATTATTATTATTATTGTTGTTAGTAGTTGTAGTAGTAGTAGTATTGTTGTTATTATTATTATTATTATTATTGTTATTATTATTATTATTGTTGGAGTAGTAGTATTGTTATTATTATTATTATTATTATTATTATTATTGTTAGTAGTAGTAGTAGTATTGTTATTATTATTATTATTATTATTATTGTTGTTGTTGTTGTTGTTGTTGATGTTGTTAGTGGTGGTATTATAAAGTCTGGACACCAAGATGGGAAGGCAACCTCCAGCAACTCCCTTCCCCACTCCCTTCAATCTACAAGCATGGAAAAAGCAACAGGAGTGTGTGTGTGTGTGTGTGTGTGTGTGTGTGTGTTGTGCATAACGTAACACGAGAGCTGGTTTCACATCGGGAGAATTATAATGAATGAGACAGGCTGTTCCCTGACAAATATTCGAATTGGCGTTACGTTTATGGATGAAGAAATGTTTAGTAAGCCTTTCATCATATGATGTATTGAACCAAAATTAGATAGAGCAGCTATGATGGAACTCTGAATTTATATAAAGAGCTAAGCCACAAAAGGAGAGGCTAAGAGCTACAAATCTGTCCACTATGGTCGAGAGAGAGAGAGAGAGAGAGAGAGAGGCACACCCAGTGACCTGACTGTAACCCCTCACGTTTTTAAATCAGTTGGACGACCCCCACAGCGAACAGTAGTCCATGAGATGCAATAATACCAGGATACTCAAATGGCCATAACTAAAAGATAGGCAACGAGATCGTTTGGGTAGGACGTAAAGAAGCATTCTTTTTTTTTTTTTAGTTTAAAGGTGTTGGGACAGATTTAATAGTGAAAGTGTTAGTCCCGGCGGTATCAAGATGTTGAAGAGGCTACTTAATGGCATGGAAAGTTCAAGACATGGGACCCTGTAACGGGTATAAAACACTATCCCTCTAGTGTGCAATTAGGTGTTTCCACACACACACACACACACACACACCCTGCTACTGGTGGTTTGGGCAATGGCCCGGAAGCCACTTGCTTCCTTCCTTCCTTCCTTAGTGCGTCCAGCTGACCTTTAAGAACGTTCATATACACAAATAACAGTTGCTTTTACTCACCTCGTTCCCAACAGCCCATGATACGTACCCGAGACTGTCTGTCTATAGTCAACAGGGTCTGCCATACATACACAGTCACCAGGGTTTTCCATACACTCTAGTGCCATGGAATTCTAAAGGGAATAACAAGGCTTTCTCTGGGAGGAGGTACCTGTTGTGTGATGAAGTGTTGAATGGCATGGGAAGTGTGTGTGTGTGTGATGCTCACTGGTTGTCTTGACTGTTGAATTTCACTCTTTGTCTCCGCTGCGATGCCTCTACGTCAGTCCATCACGTCAGAATTTATCTCTTGGAGGTTGATTTATGTTCATGCGGGAATACTTAGAGGGAAATTGCTCATCTAATTCTCCAAAGAATCCGTTTAGGGCTTCGATAATGCAGAGTCCACACGACACACCAAAACATCTCGTTGACACAGGGCTTGTAACAAGCTAAAGTCGACCCAGCCACCTGGGCCGTCTCATGAATCTATAAATGTTTATGTACGGTCACGAACGAAAGTTGAGCCGACATGCCATCTCTCCCCCAGCTACTGCAGCGCCATCTGAGCTATGTATACTCCTCGCTCGCTTCTGTTATGTGCTACTACAGAAGAGTTAGTATATAGGTTCCTGAATGCATTTTCCTTACAGATCCTAACTGAATCCAAATTCAACACAATCTTCATTCTGAGGCTGATGAACGAACTGGAACTACCTCGTTTGTGTAATTTGAAAAACCTGTTATACATATATATATATATATATATATATATATATATATATATATATATATATATATATATATATATGTATATATATATATATATATATATATGTATATATATATATATATATATATATATATATATATATATATATATATATATATATATATATATATAAAGTGATGTCCAAAGAATATGTATACATCACATCCATGATACGAAGCTCCGGACTTTACCCCGAGATAATCTGTTCAGTGTCACACACACACACGGCACGATCATCACCTGGTCAACATACAATGTGTTTGGTTATGGCAACACACACATGGACGCTTCTCAAGGTTTAGGGTCGACAGATATCATCCACCGTGATCGAAGTCGTGAAGGAAATCGCGTGTTTGGATCCCTGCTTCCGACGTACCGACTGATTGCAGTGGCCTTGTGTATATGGGGAAAATATTACACACCATTCGTCTTGTTAATATTCGTTCATACGTAATGGGAATTGGAAATGGGGCCGATGGTTTGACTCTCCAGCGGAAATCAGTACGTAGGGAAAATGGCACGAGTCAGACGTAAAGATCGCTGCTCGTTCATGACAGGAAACAAATGCATCACTCAGTGGTGGGTTGGGGGAACCAGGCCAAAGTGGAGGGGCGACGAAGGACGAGGCACCGCAGTGAACGACCGCAGGCCATTGTATGTGGCCAGGAGGAGGTCATATGGGGGACCTGTCATAACACCGCTGATAGGTCTTCACGCAATATGCCTCCTTTGGTGCCAGGTCAGCTTCTGTATGACTGGCTGCTGAAGTACACATTACCGCGATGAAAGTCGACGACGACGGCGCGCGCGCGTCATCCCACAACACACTTTTCCCTGAAAGAGATGCAAGTCGGCTGCTCCTCCTCCTTCAGATTCATCAGACTTATCAAAAGTCTTTCAGTGACTTCAAAATACCAGCTTCGGTCTCAAAAATTTTGATGCCGTTGTTGAAGCCATGCAAGATAAAAAGACTTCAAAAACTTCAGCAAAAAAAAAAAAGGTATTGCTGTCTCAAGTTCAATCATTCGCGGGGCAAGATGACATTCTAGATATTGTAAACAGTCTGTTGACGTCTCCAGCAACATGTCCAGAGTATCGTGAGATCCAGTGACTTAGTGCTTGACTGGCATTTGCATGACGCGACCGACAGATGACACTCAGTTCCTTCAGCTGGGAGACGGAAAAGAAAACTCTACGAGTCTGTCTTTCAGGGTTTTATATACTTCCCAGTCAGGCCAGAGAAGGAAAGATAACAGTACTTATTCCTAGTCAAAGAGCATTAGCGACCTTCAGTGTACGAGGCTGCGGTATCTTTACCCAC
Organism: Panulirus ornatus; assembly: GCF_036320965.1. Classification (NCBI taxonomy): domain Eukaryota; kingdom Metazoa; phylum Arthropoda; class Malacostraca; order Decapoda; family Palinuridae; genus Panulirus; species Panulirus ornatus. The sequence goes on from NC_092255.1 coordinate 16,270,248, forward strand.
AAGATTCGACCAAAGTCCAAGATTAAAAGATGTACTTCGTGAGATCATTGTACTTCGTGAGATCATTCTGATTGCCTAACATGCATAGCCTTATAACGACAAGATATACTTTACTCACACCGTCGTAGCTATGGCTCCGGCATTCCTCTGTACGTCGATCTCAACATCTTGGAAGAAAGATGAGAGATACATTTCTCTCGCCTTCTCTCATAAGTTGCAAAGCGTCCCACATGTTGATTTCCTTTCAGGCGTCGCACAATGTCAGGAAGCTGGTCAAGTGTGAGAATTGTCTTCAAATAAACCCACAGACGTTGAATAGCATTTTGTCGTTTCGCTTCGACATCAACAGACCCCCAGGTGTGCCACCCTCAGGAGGAAGGGCCATCAGCAGGTCCACCTTGCGTAACAACAGTTTTAGGAGAAGACCTAGGTGTATCAGCCAGGTCCTCACTACCAGCCAGGTCCTTGCTACCAGCCAGGTCCTTGCTACCAGCCAGGTCCTTGCTACCAGCCAGGTCCTCACTCCCAGCCAGGTCCTCACTACTAGCCAAGTCCTTGCTACCAGCCAGGTCCTTGCTACCAGCCAAGTCCTCACTCCCAGCCAGGTCCTCACTACAAGCCAGGATCACCTTCAGGAGGAGGGGCCGCCAACAGGTCCACCATGCGTAACACCAGCTTTCAGAAGGAGGCCCATCAACAGACCCTGGTATGTCACCTTCAGAAAGAGGCCCATCAGCGGGTCCCGATGCATCACGCTGAGCAGAGGATTCACCTGTAGGTGCCAGAGAACCAGCACTAATTCCTCCATCTTCATCTGCCTCCCCTCCACTCCACCTGCTCCACTCGTAAGCTTTAAGATGATGAAGACGAGGGTGATTCGATAATTGTTTCTCATACAACTTGCTTCTGCCACATCAAACCCAATGATTATGTAATCAATAAAGAAATATACACAACATTTACACCTTCATTTTTGCTGGAGAATAGACCCGTTTTGTGCCGGATGCCATTTCCAGCGTAAAAGAGTCACGGGATAAGACACTACTACGTTCTCCCTGCGATGCTGGTTGACGATAGTGATTTGCATAAAGTGAAAAAGCATTTTTCTGTGCGAGTGAGATGGACAACCCACCCACCCCCGTTTTGCTCGTGGACCTTGGGCAAGTGCCCCATTCTTGTTTATCATCGACCCCAATCGTGGGCAGTGCTGGTGACTCATTACCTGTACTTGGCCTACCTCCCATTCACAACAAGACGACGGATTCACGAGAATCACGTAACCAAATCAAGGAAGGATATTGACGTCGATCCACCAACTTGTCGCTCCTAGTTTGGTATAGAAACCGCGGGACTTGACAGTCAACCATGAACATCAAGGAGGAGGGAATGTCATCTTCAAAGATGAGTAGCCTTTCTTCCGTCGAGGCAGCAACCACGCCACGGTGTTGGGAGACCTTTTGCAACACATGACATCTTGAGCAACATACGAACGAAGGAGCAAAAAGTGGACGAGTGGGTTCTACCTTGTGGTCGCTGGATGTGGGCGTAAGGGCCGGCAGAACTGGTGGACGACTCGCAAGCAGCAAATGCGTCTGCATTCGAGATAAAGTCTTTTCGTGCTGTCCAAACGCTGCTCTTTAACAACAATGCCCCCGACACACAGTCGACTCCGTGCAAAAAGCGGAGCTCCCACACACGCAACTCAGTGAGTTGAGGGGACTGGTGCCAAGCACTCAGTGGTTTGGAGGATTTAGACTAACTTTCTAAGGCATGATGTGAACCCAGACGAGAGGATATATAGGCTATTGAATATCGAGTGGGGTTCGTTCACCTATGAGGTCATTAAGCAGATGACACAAGATTAGTTAAGGGAGCATTCGGGTCGTTCTCCCAAGTGCGCTTAGAACCTCATCAGCTCCCCCAGTCCGGCGACGACCAGAGACGTGCAGATTAGATTAGATTTTGTTGCCGCTATCAGCCGCTTGTCTATTGTGCATCCCACGTTCATGTTGTGAGCGGTTGCGCCAAAGGATTACAGAGGTCACGGAGGGTTTTCCCTGTATACAGAAAACTCTAACTACATGCAAGAAGTGGTTACAGTCTTATAAGTTCAGGTACCTTGTCATCAACATCATGATGACGTGCTATTTCCATCAAGGTTTTGTTTAGACTCGTCTCTAAAAGGGTGAATAAATTCTTCACAATCTAAGACTCACTGGTTTAGTGTGTGTGTGTGTTCGCATTTTTAGCTATAAACTTCGCAGGTCATCTCCAGGTAAACTGAAGTGCCAAGCTTCAGCCCAGTTGTAATATCTTGTAGTCTACAGTCTCTGTTAGTCTCCGAACATAATGCTTTATTTGACACATTTTATTGTGATGAAAAATGAATCTGCCAACGTCTATATGCACTTGTCTACTCGTTTCACATAAACCTGTTACCTCTTTCCTCATTACGGTCTGTGGACTTCAAATTGACAACGAAGAGTTTGTCTCCAACAGCCTCTTGTTCCAGTACAAGTTTGTTTAAAGAATCATATTTGTATCATGTTCTTGAAGACATATATGAAGGGGATTCCACAACATTTTAGTATGAATCCTTTTACCGATGATGCTCTTATATCTGTCTCTGAATTCAGACTGTCTGAGGATTCCACAACATTTTAGTATGAATCCTTTTACCGATGATGCTCGAATATCTGTCTCTGAATTCAGACTCTCAGAGGATTCCACAACATTTTAGTATGAATCCTTTTACCGATGATGCTCGAATGTCTGTCTCTGAATTCAGACTCTCAGAGTATTCCACAACATTTTAGGATGAATCCTTTTACCGATGATGCTCGAATGTCTGTCTCTGAATTCGGACTCTCAGACAAGTCGTGGGTGTGGTGTCTGTAAACACGAGAGCTGTGAGTATGGCGTACTATTGCGGTTGCAGGGTAGATGCCCAGTTGTTTTATTCCAGCATTCATATCTATTAGCATTAGACTGGATCACAACGGCAGCACATCTAGTAGAGTTCTATCCATGGCAGAGTTGAGGAAGCCGTCGATACCGATGCTCTATGTTGTGTTATTTCCTGTCAGGAGGTTCTTCATGTGGCCAAGGGGACTGGTGTGGTGTTGAAGGTGAAGACTGCCAGGAATCAATTTCATACGTGGATTGGTACGAGTGGTGATGTCATAGGGAGTGCCCTTCTCAGGGAGGCGGGGGAAGTGGTTTTGTGTCCTGAAGTTGTACAACTGATGTGTGTTCAGAACCTGGTGCGCCCACGTGAAGGAAAGCAAGAGCCGGGCCCAGAACCTTATATAGACGCCAGGTATGTCATATCTGGGCAGTCCTAACGCCGGCACCATATTCGGGGTTGTACCCCTACAACAGCAGCTGAGAGCTATGAGCTTTTTAACTGTACATTGTCGGTTTTCGTTCTTGTACAGCAGTACGCGGGAGTGAGGTAGGAAGGAGACGTGGGTAATGACGTTCGTCTTTCGTTTTCGAATGTTGATGTTTCGTTCCTACAACAATCAATTCTTCCAGCGAACACTGGTTTTCCCTGCAGACCTGATAAGGGCGAGGATGTGACAAGCTTTGTGTGCGTGTGCGTGTGTGTGTGTGTGTGTGTTTATCATATGGTCACAGTCAGGTGTTGTGTGAAGAAGAATATAATCATCATCATAAATAATTGTGAGAAATCTTGTAATTATCTGGGAAAGATTTTAATTAGGCATTTATCGGCACACTGAACAACGTGGGACCTAACACTCTACCTTGGGGAATGCCATGGCTTTCATCTCACTCTCGTAACCTTGAAACAATACAACAGACTTTCTGTTGCCGAGATACCCGATGTAACCCAGTGAAAAGTAGTACGTCGACGCCATATGGAGTGTGCAGGAACTCGTCCGTCAAGTTAAATGAGGTGATGCACGTATATGGTATGAGGCAGGAGAGATGTTGTGAAGTTGAAGTTTTCTCATCTTGTGATTTAACACGTTAAAAGAGAAGTGGTCTGCTTTACACCATTGGTCGGGAATGTTTCACACATCCAAACCGGAGTTCATTATTACAACCTCCTTAGCCCCATTACTTTAATGGAGTACATAGACTAGCGTTGAATCCTCTGTGATTACGAGTTGTGTGTTACGGGGACAGAGAGTTTTGCACTCGTGTTGCCCCGTCTCTTAACCATGTATATATGTACTGTCATTTACTTATTTGTCTGTACACACACACACACACACACACACACACACACACACACACACACACACACACACACATGCACATAACCCGCCAGCCTAAGCCAATGTTTCGCTGCCTGTGCTCTGCTTTTACAACAACAGGACACAAACTGCATCAGACAAGGTTGTACTTCTAACTGCCTCTCTCATGGCAATACTGTCACCATAACAACACTTAATGTCAACATCTACCTCAGTGGCCTAAGACTTAAGCCGGGGATTCGTCATGAACTCTGTATACAAAGGCAATGCATCTATCTTTTGTTTCTCGATCGTATTCCATGAGTACAGCGGCTCACGCCTCAGCGGCATCGGTAGAAGTTGGATTAATGAGCTTCAGTCGTCGCCAGGCTGAATGCGCCACCAGCACAACCCTTCCCCTGTAAGGAGGAAGGGTCGCCATCTATGGTCAGCCGTGAGAAACGTGATCGACGTGTATGTCTGGGATCCTCAGAGCCACCACACGCTGCAATCTCGGCAAGATCGCTGTGGAGAGTCGGTGGTGAGGTGGACCCAGTCTGTCAGTGAGGGTAGAGACCAGTCTGTTAGCAGCGTGTCTGCTAGTGAGGCAGACTTGTTTGTTGGCTGGCAGTCTGTCTGTTGGTGAGGCAGACTCGCCTGTTGGCAGCCTGATGGTGAGGCAGATGGCACTGTTGGCAGCCTGATGGTGAGGCAGATGGCACTGTTGGTAACATGATGATGAAGCGGACTCGCCTGTTGGCAGCCTGATGGTGAGGCAGATGGCACTGTTGGCAGCCTGATGATGAGGCGGACTAGACTGTTGGCAGCCTGATGGTGAGGCAGATGGCACTGTTGGTAACCTGATGATGAAGCGGACTAGACTGTTGGCAGCCCTTACCTATTGAAACCCCTCAAGAAATCTTAAATATAACCTTATCCTTACTAAACCAGGCACCCATTTCATCGACCAAAGATAAGATGAACAGCTGGGCTGACTGTGGACCGAATGCCGCGATTAGGATTCGAACCCATACGCACTCAACCCTGCGCGGCCCGTGAGTTCCTCACGGTCTGAATCTATCATTCCTTAAGACATCTATCTATTTTACGGCAGCTGAAGATGAAATGCGTGAAATGGATTGAGTGGTTTACCTTTCTAACGCAGGAGCAGCGAATATTTATTGTGGTGGCATTCCAACTCACGCTGTGGGCGGTGGCGCACAAAAGCAAGCAGGATGCACAAAAGGGCTGGGGTCTGGGGCCTCAGTGATTGGAATACTGCGCATTGCATGTTTATGTTGGAGGTGGGAGGGAGGGAGGGATGTTAACTAGGACTGGGTAGCACTGAAAGAATAATTTACTGATTTACGTTGTAAATGAAGTTTGCAAAGGTTAAGCAACAATGGGTTATGTAACAATATATATATAAGAGTGAGTGCTCAAATTACAGAGGTATAAGTTTGTTGAGTATTCCTGGTAAATTATATGGGAGGGTATTGATCGAGAGGGTGAAGGCATGTACAGAGCATCAGATTGGGGAAGAGCAGTGCGGTTTCAGAAGTGGTAGAGGATGTGTGGATCAGGTGTTTGCTTTGAAGAATGTATGTGAGAAATACTTAGAAAAGCAAATGGATTTGTATGTAGCATTTATGGATCTGGAGAAGGCATATGATAGAGTTGATAGAGATGCTCTGTGGAAGGTATTAAGAATATATGGTGTGGGAGGCAAGTTGTTAGAAGCAGTGAAAAGTTTTTATCGAGGATGTAAGGCATGTGTACGTGTAGGAAGAGAGGAAAGTGATTGGTTCTCAGTGAATGTAGGTTTGCGGCAGGGGTGTGTGATGTCTCCATGGTTGTTTAATTTGTTTATGGATGGGGTTGTAAGGGAGGTAAATGCAAGAGTCCTGGAAAGAGGGGCAAGTATGAAGTCTGTTGGGGATGAGAGAGCTTGGGAAGTGAGTCAGTTGTTGTTCGCTGATGATACAGCGCTGGTGGCTGATTCATGTGAGAAACTGCAGAAGCTGGTGACTGAGTTTGGTAAAGTGTGTGGAAGAAGAAAGTTGAGAGTAAATGTGAATAAGAGCAAGGTTATTAGGTACAGTAGGGGTGAGGGTCAAGTCAATTGGGAGGTGAGTTTGAATGGAGAAAAACTGGAGGAAGTGAAGTGTTTTAGATATCTGGGAGTGGATCTGTCAGCGGATGGAACCATGGAAGCGGAAGTGGATCATAGGGTGGGGGAGGGGGCGAAAATTTTGGGAGCCTTGAAAAATGTGTGGAAGTCGAGAACATTATCTCGGAAAGCGAAAATGGGTATGTTTGAGGGAATAGTGGTTCCAACAATGTTGTATGGTTGCGAGGCGTGGGCTATGGATAGAGATGTGCGCAGGAAGATGGATGTGCTGGAAATGAGATGTTTGAGGACAATGTGTGGTGTGAGGTGGTTTGATCGAGTAAGTAACGTAAGGGTAAGAGAGATGTGTGGAAATAAAAAGAGCGTGGTTGAGAGAGCAGAAGAGGGTGTTTTGAAGTGGTTTGGGCACATGGAGAGAATGAGTGAGGAGAGATTGACCAAGAGGATATATGTGTCGGAGGTGGAGGGAACGAGGAGAAGAGGGAGACCAAATTGGAGGTGGAAAGATGGAGTGAAAAAGATTTTGTGTGATCGGGGCCTGAACATGCAGGAGGGTGAAAGGAGGGCAAGGAATAGAGTGAATTGGAGTCATGTGGTATACAGGGGTTGACGTGCTGTCAGTGGATTGAATCAAGGCATGTGAAGCGTCTGGGGTAAACCATGGAAAGCTGTGTAGGTATGTATATTTGCGTGTGTGGACGTGTGTATGTACATGTGTATGGGGGGGGGGGGGGGGGTTGGGCCATTTCTTTCGTCTGTTTCCTTGCGCTACCTCGCAAACGCGGGAGACAGCGACAAAGTATAAAAAAAAAAAAAAAAAAAAAAAAAATATATATATATATATATATATATATATATATATATATATATATATATATATATATATTCCTTTTCTTTTCTTTTAAACTATTCGCCACTTCCCGCGTTAGCGAGGTAGCACCAAGAACAGAAGACTGGGCCTTTGAGGGAATACCCTCACCTGGCCCAATTCTCTGTTCCTTCTTTTGGAAAAAAAAAAAAAAAAAAAGAGAGGGGAGGATTTCCAGCCCCCTGCTCCCTCCCCTTTTAGTCGCCTACGACACGCAGGGAATACGTGGGAAGTATTCTTAATCCCCTATCCCCAGGGATAATATATATATATATATATATATATATATATATATATATATATATATATATATATATATATATATATATAACGTGAACTATTTACGATGGGCAAATATAGAGTACTTTTCAAGTACGTAAGATAGGACATTGTTATGGATAAAATGTTTACACATGTAATGTTTGCTAAGACTCATCTCTACGTTCATTAATTGTACAATAGCGTGGTGCATCATGTTGCAAGGTGTGAGAGCAGCTTTACTAGCAGAGTTTACGTGTTCTGTTCGTCATCACCAGGAGGAGGAGGAGGACGCTCCCTTGAGTACCTGTAAAGCCAGTAGCCTACTTGTATAGAGCCTTATAGCCTAGGAAAATTATGGCCTGTAGCCTAGCTTGAATCAGGGAACATCATTGGTGTCTGATTTGATCACTGTTATCGGAACGTTGTTATAAAACATTCGTGTCGTAAAACTCTATTGGTTGCAAATACTACACACACACACACACACACACACACACACACACACACACACACACACAGTGTATCCAATTCCCCTGTACATCCACCAGAGTAGTGTCCCGTAACCAGTCCCCCCCTGTACAACCACGACCCACCACAGTAAGTGAGGTAGTTGCCGCGGTGGGAGTGTGAAGGCTCTGGCCGGCGGTGGTGAAGGTCAGCGTGGGCTGGTGAAGGCTGACGTAACCCCACTGCCACCGGTGGGTCCGACCTTTAAGTGGCTTTCTAGTGGATGGTGTGTGTGTCTGCTGCGGTGTCGTCTCGTCCCCCCACCTCCCACCTCCGTGACCCGCATGACATAAATCCTTCGGTAGGGTCCTGCCTTTCCTCCTCCTCCTCCTCCTCCTCCTCCTACTGCTACTACGTCAGGAGGAGCTGCTGGAGCTGCTGCTTACCTGCCATGACTTGTATCCACGATGATCTGGTTATCAATGGAGGTCGTATTGATCTTCTCTGGTCGTCATTGGTCATAACGTCTGTGGCTCTCTCTCTCTCTCTCTCTCTCTCTCTCTCTCTCTCTCTCTCTCTCTCTCTCTCTCTCTCTCTCTCTCTCACGTGCTCTGTAGGGGGATGTTGTAATGGTAGGGAGTCGCCTTTATATATATATATATATATATATATATATATATATATATATATATATATATATATATATATATATATATATATATATAAGTCCACAGGGAATGAAATAATAAGTTCCCAAGTGCGCTTTCGTGTAATAATCACATCATCAGGGGAGATACAATAAATAGAACAGTCAGTTGATATACAACGAAGGGACGTTGTAAGCTTGTCGTTGTATAATGTATGAGATCAAAAGGTCGAAGTCATTAGGATAATGAGTCGAAATTTGTGCCATGAAGGGAGAGTTATTGATTCCTAGAGAGTTTTTACCGATCAGGATATTGCGTTTGGCGTGTGTGAGCACCTGAGTCGTGTGTGTGTGTGTGTGTGTGTGTGTGTGTGTGTGTGTGTGTGTGGGGTGGTGGACTGACTGACTGACTGGTTACTTACACCTTGATAGTGTTTTGGTTGTGAGTTGTGATTATAATGCCACTGGTATTACCAAGGAATATAAGCGGTAAGAGTATGTATATTTTCGAAGGTTGTGAGGTAGGAGCTTGGAAGGGTTAAACCAGGAACGCACAGAGAGAGAGAGAGAGAGAGAGAGAGAGAGAGAGAGAGAGAGAGAGAGAGAGAGAGAGAGAGAGAGAGCATAGTAGCAGCCAGTGTGGGGGGGTTGTTAGTAGAATGACGAACACGTGACTAATGAGAGAACTATGTGTCATGTTGGTGATGACTCGAACCGATACCATGAAGGTGGTTGGAGGTGATGGAGGTGGGAGGTTGTCATTGTGATGACGTTGCTGTTGTTGGCGTTCAAAAAGGTTTGGTGGATGCGATCTTGTGGTATTCCTCCCTTTTTTTGCCTAATGTTCATTGTTGTTGTTGGTGTTTTAGGGTATTGTTGATGGTGGTGGTGATCGTGTTGTTGGAGATGATGTGGTTCGTGGTAGCTGATGTTGTCAGGGGAAGTAATGTCTCCAGTGGTGATGCTGGTGCTTGTAGTAATGTTGGTGGTGATGCTGGTGCTTGTAGTAATGTTGGTGGTGATGTTGGTGCTTGTAGTAATGTTGGTGATGATGCTGGTGCTTGTAGTAATGTTGGCGGTGATGCTGGTGCTTGTAGTAATGTTGGTGGTGATGCTGGTGCTTGTAGTAATGTTGGCGGTGATGCTGGTGCTTGTAGTAATGTTGGTGGTGATGCTGGTGCTTCTAGTAATGTTGGTGGTGATGCTGGTGCTTGTAGTAATGTTGGTGGTGATGCTGGTGCTTCTAGTAATGTTGGCGATGATGCTGGTGCTTGTCGTAATGTTGGTGGTGATGCTGGTGCTTGTAGTAATGTTGGTGGTGATGCTGGTGCTTGTAGTAATGTTGGTGGTGATGCTGGTGCTTGTAGTAATGTTGGTGGTGATGCTGGTGCTTGTAGTAATGTTGGTGGTGATGCTGGTGCTTGTAGTAATGTTGGTAATGTTGCTGGTGCTTGTAGTAATGTTGGCGATGATGCTGGTGCTTGTAGTAATGTTGGCGATGATGCTGGTGCTTGTAGTAATGTTGGTGATGATGCTGGTGCTTGTAGTAATGTTGGTGGTGATGCTGGTGCTTGTAGTAATGTTGGTGATGATGCTGGTGCTTGTAGTAATGTTGGTGGTGATGCTAGGCTTTTGTTCTTGATGTGGTGGCGTGTGCGTTGGTGGAGTATGTGGTTGTTGGCGATGTTAGTGTTGTGGGACTATCATAACGGCATATAGAGGAATGCAAACACTAGCTACAGGCCAGGGCTACAGTTTTCTCATAACAGAGACCAAGACCATAGATTATTGTGAACAATGGTTGAAAAAAAATGCAAACAGACAGCAATCAAAGAAATGCCTGTGAGCGTTATTTCTTTTTAAACAGACAGCAGTCGGAGAAGAAATGCCTGTAAGCGTCATTTTTTTTTCTAAGCAACGAGGCGTTTAAAGAAAAAAAAAAGATAAGAATAATTCGTGGAACTGTGGGGTTCGGTTCGTCTGTTTCCACACGGATTTATGGTGTTATTTCCAAACCAGTCTTCTTGGTAGGTTAGGTTAACAAACCTGTTAAGAGAAAACGCATTTTCGACTGCAAATAAAGATCTTACACATCGGTGACATTAAAGAATCGGACTGAACTGGTTTTATGATCTGGTGTGAAACAGGTGTTTAGTGGGTTCCACTATGATGCTAAATGTTCATGTCGCGGTTGATAATGTGATTGTAGTTCATGTTGTTAAAGTCTATTCATCTTCTTGTTACAGTTAGTGGGAGTGGTATGTATAGTGATGATGCACAGTAGCAAATGGTACTGTTGGTGAATTTTGTAAGGGGTGAGTGTTATACAGTCTGCTGTTAATATTGTAGTAATTCCCAACATTGTTATTGTACTTGGTGTGAAGACTCTTAAGATATATCCGGTGGTTTTGTATAGTAATTATAATGTTAATGACCTTTCTTTTTAATGTGTTGTGGCAAGTACGGTATTTGCCAGATGTCTTAATTTTATAAGGTAATTATATTGTTGATGACCTCTTCTTTTTACTGCTGGAATGTGATAAATACAGAATCTGCCAGACGTCCTAATATCATCAGTGATGTGGTGAGAGGAGATCGTAATTTCATGCTTAGTTGCTCATGATAATAACATTGCTTTGATATGTATATATATATATATATATATATATATATATATATAGATATAGATATATAGATAGATAGATAGATAGATAGATTAGCAATACATGACCTGAACGGTGGAAGAATCGTGTAAATAATGGTGGTACTACTTGTGGCGCTGGGGCTGGGGTGGGAAGGCCACCCGGGTATAACTTTGTGAGGAACGGCCTGCCTCGTCGGTAATACACAGATGCCGATGTAACTCTCGTTGAATGCTTGGGGCGGTAACTTCCCTGCCTCAACCAGGCAGAGATGGGTCTATACCACGGCCATACATCGGAGTAGCGGAACAACGAAGCATTACAGTGAGCTCTGATGGGCGGTTCACTGCTCCCGCGCTGGCGGGAGGGAGAGGAGGGTGGCGGAGACCGTGGGCCGGGTGGGTGGTGGGGGAGCTTTCTACACGGCTGGTTTTTATTGCGATGAGCGTAGGCGGCGGGCGTGGCGTCACGTGGCGCCTTCCTATTGGCCGTCCGTTCTCTTGATAAACATGACAGTATGGTGCATGGTGCCCCTATTTGTGGTGCCTGCCTATGGCCGTACTGTTACCGTGTTATGATGAACCCTGCACGTTGGCAACACGGTAGGAGCGGAGGGGATGCGGGACGGCGTGGGCGACCCCAGCCCGCCTTGCCGGCCGGCCGGCCGGCTCCTGGGACCCGTTCCTCACACCACTCTTCTTATAAGGACACGCCGGCTGGATTTGCTTCTTACTTGCTAATTTATTTAAACCATCTTGTGGTCCAGTTACCATCCAGTGGAGGGATGACGGCTGGGAGGCATTGCACGTGAGGTTCAGTGACGTGAGTCACGACGTTTTTGGGTTTGGGTTGTCGGCAGCATCGACTGAGACACGCAACGCATCATGGGAGGGAGGACACGTTTCACATGAGAGGTGCCATTTGATCGTAGTTTTATGGAAGGCAAATGTACTGGATGTGGCATTTGATCCAAGATGTGAGAGTTGAGTGTGGGTGGTGGGTGCGTGGGGCTGCTCTCTCCACGGCAGGACTGGCGGGCACCGGGTGGTGTGTGGTAAGGTTTAGACCTTGTCACCACCGACAATAATTCTGACGTCATGGTGGCTAAGCATTTCCGAAAGAGCTGGTAGTGGCGGTGACGGAGACACCACCTCACTTTTTTTTTGTGGAATGTATTTATATCGTCATTTACAGTCATCAAAACATTACGCCGAAGCCTGACATCATTTATGTTTAGAGTAACGAGGAGAGAGAAGAGAGAAGAAAGACCTGCGGTTTGTCCTGAAGGTTGACACTGTGTGTGTGTGTGTGGGTCAGCCGTGCCTCGCGGGGTCACCGAAGACTTTCACTTTTCGTCGGGTCTGCCGCCAGCTCTGGTCGGACGATGCCAGACAGCAGCCATCATGCCACCTGTGGTATGAAAAATGACAGCCTTACGTTCAGTTAGGCATTCCATGACGATTTACCTTGGCGGAGGCTTTGAAATGAAGGAAATGATAATATATAAAGAAAGACAAGGCGAATCAATGGCGCTCTTGAGGATTTAGTGCTGAGAGGATAAGATAGGCTGCCGGACCGAGCGGTGCCATTTAAAAATGTCCCTTTTTAAACGTCAAGCAGTATTTAAACCGCACTTTAAATCTACTTAAACTGTCGTAATTGTAACTCTCACTCGGCTGGGTGTTTATGTAACTTTCTAGTGTGGTTAAAATGGCCTGAGAATGTAGTTGTTATTTATAATCAGAATGAAATAGTTCAGCTGTCAAGTTGTTCAAAATGACACTCATTTTATCATAAGGTCATTTGCCTCATGTGTACTTTAACCATCCCTTTAGGAAATGTACTTTAACCATCCCTTTAAGATATGTACTTTAACCATCCCTTTAAGATCATTATGTTAACCATGGCGTCGACTTTGCGACCTTCCTGCGTCAACTTAAAGGAATCCTACCCATATTAATCCAGTCGGCCTTGGATTTTGGCCTCGGGAGTACCAAGCAGGGACCTTGACCTGACGTAGGTGTCGTATGAGTTTTATTTCAGGTGTCAGGTGATGCCAAGTGGCCGAAGAAATGCGTCGTTTGTACTCGGCCTCAAAACCTGCGTTACGAAAACGTTCCTTTAAAGAAGGAAGGAGCGTCAGTGTTACTTTTTAACTCGTTTGTTCCTTGATGTTTCCTGTAAGAGTATAAAATGTGTTCAACTTATTCGGTCGTCCATTTAAAATCCATTTGAAGTACATTTACAAATTCCGTTGTTCTACCGATGAAATTGAAGATGTTTCTTTCTTCAACCAGTGCATGCGTTTAAGGATCTAATCAAGTTAGTTGTAACTTTTGTATAAAAAGTTCACTGCTGTTTCCTGTTCCTTTGTGAGTGAACTGGTTTGGGGCGTTTTCCCCGTACTTTCAACGAGTTAATTTCGCCTTCAAGAAAGTATTTAAATATCATTCGCTGAAATATTACGTTAGTAGTTGAATTGTAGCGTTTCACACCCAGCAGTCATGAGTCGGGGGAGGGGGTGATGGTGTTACCTCACACCCAGCAGTCATGAGTCAGAGGTGATGATGGTATTGCCTCACACCCAGCAGTCATGAGTCAGGGTGTGATGATGGTGTTACCTCACACCCAGCAGTCATGAGTCAGAGGTGATGATGATGGTGTTGCCTCACACCCAGCAGTCATGAGTCAGAGGTGATGATGATGGTGTTGCCTCACACCCAGCAGTCATGAGTCAGGGTGTGATGATGGTGTTACCTCACACCCAGCAGTCATGAGTCAGGGTGTGATGATGGTGTTACCTCACACCCAGCAGTCATGAGTCAGGGTGTGATGATGGTGTTACCTCACACCCAGCAGTCATGAGTCAGAGGTGATGATGGTGTTGCCTCACACCCAGCAGTCATGAGTCAGAGGTGATGATGGTGTTACCTCACACCCAGCAGTCATGAGTCAGGGTGTGATGATGGTGTTACCTCACACCCAGCAGTCATGAGTCAGGTGTGATGATGGTGTTACCTCACACTCAGCATTCATGAGTCAGAGATGATGATGGTGTTACCTCACACCCAGCAGTCATGAGTCAGAGATGATGATGGTGTTACCTCACACTCAGCATTCATGAGTCAGAGATGATGATGGTGTTACCTCACACTCAGCATTCATGAGTCAGAGATGATGATGGTGTTACCTCACACCCAGCAGTCATGAGTCAGAGATGATGATGGTGTTACCTCACACTCAGCAGTCATGAGTCAGAGATGATGATGGTGTTACCTCACACCCAGCAGTTATGAGTCAGGGTGTGATGATGGTGTTACCTCACACCCAGCAGTCATGAGTCAGGGTGTGATGATGGTGTTACCTCACACCTAGCAGTCATGAGTCAGGGTGTGATGATGGTGATGATTCATGTCACGCAACAGTCAGTCAGTCAGTCAGTCAGTCAGTCAAGGGAGACAGTTGGCTTAGGGTTCCGTGACCCGTAAAGCAGCCGGGTTCAGGGCCAAAGCTGTCTTGTTGGGAGAAAAAATGTTTTATATACGTTTGCTGCGGGAGAGTCGTGTGTGTGTGTGCGTGGGTTGTGTGTGCGTGGGTTGTGTGTGTGCTTGTGTGTGTGTGTGTGTGGGCTGGCCGGTGGGCTAACGACCTGAGACAAACAGTGAGGGAGTCGCTCCCTAGGGCACGTCTTCCAACCACTCCCACGCCTGGGAGAAACCTGTCACACTCGCTGCCCTCGAATAAACGTTGGCGTTAAGGTTCACGGCGTTGTCTCCCACGACTGCGCTGAGAGAGAGAGAGAGAGAGAGAGAGAGAGAGAGAGAGAGAGAGAGAGAGAGAGAGAGAGAGAGAGTCTCATTTCTTCAGAAAGTTTTTAGAGATTAAGCAGCTTTCGAAAGAATTTGAGAATTTTACATTCGTCACAATATATATATATATATATATATATATATATATATATATATATATATATATATATATATATATATATATATTATACTTTGTCGCTGTCTCCCGCGTTAGCGAGGTAGCGCAAGGAAACAGACGAAAGAATGGCCCAACCCACCCACATACACATGTATATACATAAACGTCCACACACGCTTATATACATACCTATACATTTCAACGTATACATACATATACATACACAGACATATACATATATACACATGTACATGTTCATACATGCTGCCTTCATCCATTCCCTTCATAGGTGTGTGTGTGTGGAGGGGGGGATCACTCCGCTCTGCTCTG
The DNA here is from genome assembly GCF_036320965.1 of Panulirus ornatus. Taxonomy (NCBI): domain Eukaryota; kingdom Metazoa; phylum Arthropoda; class Malacostraca; order Decapoda; family Palinuridae; genus Panulirus; species Panulirus ornatus. Next base: position 16,285,702 of record NC_092255.1, read on the forward strand.
GATTTGCACCCTGATTACTAAATGAATATTCAACTGGAGTTTTCACCACAAAGATACACGGCTCCGCAACACATACAACTCCCGAATACCAGAATCAAAATAAGAACTGACCTACATCCAAAGTTCTTGTATTCTTTGTAATGCAAACCTACTCATGTCCCAGACATGGGCCTCTCGACCGTTTGAAGGTGGAAAGGTCATGGAAGGAGGGAAAGACATACACGAAACGGAAGATACTACCACTGATTTCCCTGTATGAGCAGAGAACGTGTCATAACGGTCAATCCTCGTGTGGCTGGTCTTCACCCCAAATGGACATGGGAAGCAACCACCAGGCGCGGGCTGTTGGCTCAGTTCGTGGAGGCTGGGACACACGTACACAGCTCACGAGAGCAGTGGCCGAGCTAGTGACGAGAGAGAGAGAGAGAGAGAGAGAGAGAGAGAGAGAGAGAGAGAGAGAGAGAGAGACGGTTGAGGAGACGTGATAACAGGAGAATTGATAAAGGTGGATGGCTCTTGATTCCAATCTGGCAAAGAGGATGGATTAAGAGCCACTCCGCATATGCGATCGGTAAGCCATTGATGGGAGAATGAGGTCCCTGTGTATGAAGGAATAACTGTCTGCAAGAAAGATAGTCGTGGAACCTACACAACATCCCCCAGCTTTTAGGAAGCAGAGTTTCAGATATTTTGTTAGGTGTGCGATTTAGAGTTACGGATACGATTATACCCAACATGTTTATGTTCCTGCAGGGTTGAACCTTGATGCTTTGTTGGATTTAACCAGGTTTCTGCTTCCTTATTCCGTGACGTTGCACAGGATCTCGAGGTAAGAGAGCAAACATATTCATTTTCAGTAAAAGAACGAGTACTGGAGTGAGGAAGGGGGAGTGAAAGTGAGCTGAGAGGTGTCAAATGGAATTGTGGACATGGGAGTAAATAGGTCTGGAGATTAAATGAAGACGGTTTATGGATAGAAGAAAACGACTAGGCTATAGGAGAGAGAGAGAGAGAGAGAGAGAGAGAGAGAGAGAGAGAGAGAGAGAGAGAGAGACCCCCGAGTGACACCACTGTTAATAAGGCATAATGGAGATGTCTCTAAGTCATTGACAACCACGAGGAAACGATCAGAAGGAATACCAGGCATTAAAAAACTGAGAAAAGCACACACAAAAAAAAGACAGAGGAAAATCAAAGACTTATGCCACACCCTGTCAGATGCTTTGGAGATGTCAAGGGCTACAACGAAAGGGACATTAAAATCCTAAAGAGAGAAGAACCAAAGGTCACACAGGAGAGAAGTTTACAAACAGGCATTTTGTACCGCAAGAGCCGTTTTGGTAATCTGAAGGAATGAAATGACTGTGATGTCGAAGTGTTTAAGATAGAGGGCTAAGGAGAAATTCGAAAACTTTGGAGACAGTTGAAGTGAAAGCAATGGAGCGACAGTTGGAGGGGTTAGAATAGTCTCTTTTCTGAGGGATGGGCTGCACCAAGGCTTGCTTCCAATCGGAAGGGAAAGTGTGGATTGTTAGACAAGAGGCTAAATCAACGAGCAAGGATCGGAGTTAAATCAGGGGAACACTCCTTCAGGATTCTGCGAGGTATGCCATCTGGCCTAGACGCCCACTAGAGAACTCGGAAGCGGGGAAGTGGGGGACTAGAAAGTGGAGTCATGCAGAGTGGTGTCAGACGTAAGTGAAATGCCGAAAAGAGTGGCTTTATTAGCTGGAAAGTTAGGTAGAAAACTGATCAGGTCGGAAAAGAGTAGGGAAAGTTTAAGTTAACAGTTGCTGGATATATTTTTTGGTTAAGGACTTGATTGCTTTATCAGCTGAAGACGGCATAAGATTAGCAAACTCTCTTTTCTGCGAAAAGTTGCTTGACCACGAAGAACAGCTTCGTAATGACTTGAACCAAAGATCATGGAGGAATGAGATGCAGATGAAGAGAATTTCATGGCTCGATACGCTCTTTTTCTGATGCGACTAGCAACAGAGCTAGAGCAAGAGCTATATATATATATATATATATATATATATATATATATATATATATATATATATATATATATATATATATATATATATTAAGAGGATTTCAGAACCGATTTTGCATAATACGATTTCCATCTATACTGCTATGTGAGAGGCTGTCTGACCTTGAGCCACTATCTCAGTTTTCCTTTCGTTATTCATCCTCATAACACTCACCTACCCATCCACCCATGCCACACCCTGTCCTCAGCACCTGAGGGTGTTGGTAGGAGATGAACTCAGCCGAGTTGGCTGGTCCTCCCCTCAGTCACTCACCTCACCGGCCCGCATGCCTGCCTGCCTCCCTCTCTCTTCGGTGGTGAGGCGGTGAAAGGTCTGCTGGTACTTGCAACAGTCGTGGAGGTCGTGTACCGCCGCTCGCTGGGGAGAGGTGGAGGGGAAGGGAGGTTTTTTGATTGTATCATCATCGTCATCCATCGTGACACTGACGAGAGGTCGCGTCAGTTATGACAATAACAACAGAACCAACTGTTGTTACAAGATGCGTCTTGGTGTCTTGTCGGGGCTGTGAAGGACATTTCACCAGCGAGCAGATGTTGAGGAGCCGGAGGGCAAGGACATGGTCCTCACTCTCCCGGCCTACAACCCTCCCTCAGGAGGAGACCTGCTGGTGCAGTAAAGGAACACACGTCTTTGCGTCAGAAACATACAGGAATGTCTCAAAGCTCAGATTCAGTGGTAGATTATCTCATTTAACTCTGATTCAACCAACGAATAAACTAAACGTCACGAACTTATATTCAATTTGAACATTTGTTGAACTCAAGGTAGATAGTTAATGCTGCCTTTGAGTCCAGACTTTTCATACGTATTACTCGGGTTGTAACCAAACGTGATTGTGGTAAGTGTGTTTTATAAATACCGTAAGCGACTGCAGACACACTCAAGTCACACTTCAGTGTGTTCGGGAACACTAATACAGCTTGGTCATGATCACGAACGAATACATTTTTACGTCAATCACTTTCCAGTTTGTATACAAGATATCAAGCTCGGTCCATATTTTTTTTTCTTCAAAGTATTGTGTTCCCTTTCCCCTTCGCGCCACTATCTCGTTGCATCTGCCGAGTTCCCTTCTCCCATCTCAGGGCACCGATCTCTTCCACCTCAAGACGCCCGTCCGTCGCATTTCAGGACCCCTTCTCTCCCACTTCATGTCCTCGTCTGCCCTACCTCGAGTCCCCGTCTCTCCCACCTCGAGTCCCCGTCTCTCCCACCTCGGGTCCCCGTGTCTCCCATCTCACGTTCCCGTCTTTCCCACCTCAGCATTACCGTTTCTCCCATCCCAAGTCCCCCCATCTCCCCACAACACCCGTCTCAACTCCGACAACCGCAAACATTAAACCTTGTGAAGGAGATGCTCTTTTCCTGGACGAACAGCGGAGGCGTGGAGAGATGGGACATGAGTCACGGAGAAATGAGGAATGACTCGACGAAGTAGTGGTGAAACAGAGGAAAGATAAGGGGTAAACCAGGGAGAGGTGAGTCAACTGTGGAAGCAGATAACACAAGGCCTAATGGTCTTTGACGAGGATAACTGCCGGAGGCCAGTAACAGGATCCTAAACTTCCACTGTGTATAGATGAAGACAGGATTATAAGGCAGAAGGCTCCTATCCACCAACCACTCCCCTCCAGCATACCAGCCGGCAGGAAAATCTATACCATGCAAAGGCTCTCCTGACCCTCCGTCCGTCCGTCCTTGGTCAGTGGACACGGCGAGGAAGCGACCAGACTCATTGTGACTCACCCCACCATATAATAATTCATATCTTTGGCAGGACAGACATTGCTGGCTGGTGGAAATATTTTATGGTTCAGCGGGAAGGCTGTGCCAGCAGTCATGGAGTAGGGGAAATTTTCGGGGTGAGTGATTATACCACTAAGCAATGCCATTTCACCGTTCAGGGAGGATAGGACTGGTAGTGGCGAGGGAGGGTGTGGTGGTGGTGAGGGGAGGGAGGGTATTACAGCAAGAGAGGGAGGGAGTTGTGATACTGAGGGAGGGTGTGGTGGTCATGATGAGGATGTGGTGGTGGTGAGGGAGGGTGTGGTAGCCCTAGGCAAGCAGAGGAAGGCCCGAATCTGCTTGTAACTAGAAATCGACACTATGTAGGCTTGAGAGATTATAGTGACAAGGAATATTGTAGGAAATGATGATGGAAGGGCACATTTTGATGTAATTTCAGCCATATGATACTTTCACAAGGATTTAGCTTCATCTGTGATTGATAAAGAAGAAAACGAAGAAAACCAGAAAATATTTGTATTGCCATATTCTCATTTTCGAACAGGCATATTCAATGGTGATTGATACCAATAAAGTATTTGTTTATCTATGAAATAAATGTATTGATAGCGTTCGCCTTGACAATAGCTGATGGTACTTTAATCCCGTGTTCTGTAAATCTGACGTTGAACGGATTTTCTGACCGTGTATCGGGCCCCATCGTGTATCGGGCCCCATCCCCTTCAACTTTGTACCGTTCTTTCTGGTCTCAGTGGCTCCGTCTGGCGTGAGGACGTTCTCGTGTGTTGTATGGTCGAGATCATAAGATCCTGTATAGTTTGGAACCTTCGTATTAGAATCGTGGAATTGACATGGTTTTTTTTTTTCTCTCAATAAAATGATTTCGGATCATTGACGAGTCTTTCCTCATATGGTTAATTATCGTGGGAGAGGTGAAGGGATTAGCCAGCAGCCCCGGGAGAGGTGAAGGGATTAGCCAGCAGTCCTGGGAGAGGAGAAGGGATTAGCCAGCAGCCCCGGGAGAGGTGAAGGGATTAGCCAGCAGCCCCAGGAGAGGTGAAGGGATTAGCCAGCAGCCCCAGGAGAGGTGAAGGGATTAGCCAGCAGCCCCGGGAGAGGTGAAGGGATTAGCCAGCAGCCCCGGGAGAGGTGAAGGGATTAGCCAGCAGCCACGAGAAGGTGAAGGGATTAGCCTGCAGCCCCGGGAGAGGTGAAGGGATTAGCCAGCAGCCCCGGGAGAGGTGAAGGGATTACCCAACTGCCTCGGGAGAGGTGAAGGGTGACAACGGAGGTGATTGGTGAGTGAGGGGAGGTAGTGAGGAGGGCTTCCGTTGAGTCAGGGGAAACCCTTGTGACATGGCGTGGCAGGAAACACGTCCTCAGGTTCTATGATCTGGTAATAACTGGCTCCCGCAGACGACGTGCTGCCGGCGGGGGCCGCCGCTACCGCCCCGCCCGCCCCACCCTCCTCCTTCTCCTCCTCCTCCTCCCCTTACGCCTCTGCCTCACGTGCTGCTGGTGGCGCCCCGCCCCGCCCCGCCTTCGCTCCTCGGGGTCACGTGCTGTGTCGATGGCGCTCCGCTCCGCCCCGCCCCGCCGGGAGGGCTCCCTCCCTCACTACCCCACGGGGGTGAAACATTCATGCGCCCCCAGGTCGTACACTATCAATGGGGCTTCATCACTTCCCGTAACTCAACCTCTGCGTCTGCTGTTGTCGTCTGTTGGTTTCCGTTCATTGTTGTTTGCTTGTGGTGTGAGTTCGATGTTTCCCATCTGTTCGTCCGTTTGTGTCTGGAAGTCTCTTCATCTCTGGGGTAGAATATGCTTGATATAACTTGATGGCGCATGTGGCGAGGGTGAAGTTTTTATAGAGGCTTTGGGAAAAGGGGGCATGAATGATGTGAGGGGAGGAAAAGGGCGTTGAAAGTGAGTGAGATTGTAAAAAGAGGCTTGTGTGGAAAACCATAGGTTCGAATCCTGGTTACGGCAGTCAGTCCACAGTCAACCCAGCTGTTCAACCTCTCCTCCCCTAAGTGTGGGTCGATGAAATGGGTACCTGGTTCAGCTAGGATATATATATATATATATATATATATATATATATATATATATATATATATATATATTGACTGTGGACTGACTGCCGTAACCAGGATTCGAACCTATGGTTTTCCACACAAGCCTCTTTTACAATCTCACTCACTTTCAACGCCCTTTTCCTCCCCTCACATCATTAATGCCCTCTTTTCCCAAAGCCTCTATAAAAACTTCACCCTCGCCACATGCGCCAAGTTATATCAGGTATATATATATATATATATATATATATATATATATATATATATATATATATATATATATAGTGTGTGTGTGTGTGTGTGTGTGTGTGTGTGTATAGCGTCAATGGGATGGTCATCTTATAGAAATAGAATCTTCCTCGGGTTGATTTCCAAGTCTTATGCCTTTCTTATTTATAGACACCATGACTGGACTGTTCAATGAAGCTCTGATTTTTCAAGTCACGACCAAGATAGTGTTGCAGTACTTCCTGCCACGAACCCATCATGTTGTATGCTCTTAAGTGATATGAATCATAGGATCTGATACTTTATGCTGCACAGATTAATTGATACGATTATCTATGACACACAGCATGCAAGATCTGATCGTCTGTCATACGGATCAAATCTCTGATATCAAGGGACACATGTGCGGTAGCGTGATGAGGGGGGGATAGAGTATCTGATCGTCTGTGATGACGGGGAAAAAAGAGGATCTGATGTTCTTTGTGATTAAAAGAGGGGATCTGATACCATATGTAATGGGAAATAGAGGATTTGATTCCGCATGCGACTGAAAACCTGATATGATATCCAGTAACGAGAACAGAGCATTTGACATATTGTGTGACGGAGTTATAACTGATACCGTAGTAATGTAATAGAGGATCCAGTGCCAACTTTATCGACGAATAGAGGATCTGATACCTTATGTCACGGAGATTTAGGAACTGATACCTTGTGCGAGGTAAAGACTATGTGATGCCCTGTGTAACAGAAAATAGAAGATCTGATGCATTATGTGACAGGTAAAGAAAAAGGGAATAGGGTTCTGATGATCCTATGTGGCAGGGAAAGATCATCTAATACCTTACGTAAGTGGTTATAGAGGATCCAGTACCCTATGTAACTGGTTATAGAGGATCTAATACCCAAAGTAATTAGCTATAGAGGATCTAATACCACTTGTGACGGGAAACGGTGGATATAAGTCTGAATCCCACACAAGACGAAGGATGTGATGGTTTTGTCATGCGACATAAAAGTTATGATATACTCACTGGGATTAAGGGATCGGATGCTCCAAGTCAAACGGGTCAGATGATTAAGATAGTCACGCTGAAAAGGAGGACTTAGTGCAATTTTTCATGTGATTCAGTACAGTGTAGAGAGGAATATTTCCATCCTCTCTCTCTCTCTCTCTCTCTCTCTCTCTCTCTCTCTCTCTCTCTCTCTCTCTCTCTCTCTCTCTCTCTCTCTCTCTCTCTCTCATGCTTACTACAGCCCCTCTAGATCGCCTTGTGCTCGAAAGTTAGAAAATGGATTTTGATGCAACGATGATTAAAAGAAAGTCTTTACACTCAACAGATTCTTGGACGAAGAAAATCCTTCGCTGCAGAGTATTATCACAAGGAACAAAAACATTTTAAGCCTCGGGAGATAACGAGAGGCTTTCAAAATCTCGCAAATTTATAGAATTATGTCCGATTACGATTCATTTTTTCTTCATAAAACAAACTGAATCTCAAGCGTTAAGTCTTTTCTTATCAACAACGAATCTAATAGAAAACGTAAACTATTTGATATTATTATAAGGACGAGAATATTTTATTGTTTCCGAAAATTATGACGATTATCGAAGTCCTCAGTCCACCGTAGGATTCGACAGATTATTGGAACATTCTGCTATTATAAAGATTTTGTATTAAATAATCGTCAAAGTCGTCAGTCCACCGTAGGAGCCGACAGATTATTGGAACATTCTATTATTATAAAGATTTTCTATTAAATTGAATAAACCAAAGAACGGATTGTATGGGGAACTAAAGTAAATGTGGAACAAGAACGGATCATATGGAGTTCATTAGCGTCGTTGTCCCTCACTACAAGAACCGGCGTTAGAGACATCACTAGAATTAAGGCAGTTACTCGCTCTTACAGATAGTGGTGCAGTATAGGCGTGTCTCTCAGCTTCAAAAAGTGGATTCAAACACGTCAAATCTTCGAATCTATGAGGTACGAAACCACCAACAAGTGCTCAAGTTCGGTCTGTAGATTTCTCCTTCACGTTTCTGATCACTTGTACCTGTAGCTATTACTGGAACCTGTTCCAGGACGTTAGCTTTCCAGCTTTCCAGTTCTTGTTAATGCCTACGACTGGTACACACAGGAGGTCTGACGGTTGGATTGTTAGTGCTGGTATCATTCAGCCTTTGTCTACGGCCAGAAATGTTCATCTATCAGTTGATATTGGCCTATAATGTGTCTCCCAAGGGGGGGTGATCGTTGCTGAAGACATGGTTATTGGTCACTGAAAGTCTTTAAGTTTATAGGCCTGCAGCCAATGGGCGAGCCGATCGTGTGTGGTAAACATTGTGTGGGGGGGGAAAAAAAAGTTGAAGAGCAAGTGGGTTGATGATGATGGCCACGTATGGAAATGCCATATTTAATAAATCACTTTAGTTTAACCTGTTCATTGATAGTCGATGAAAGAGAAAGATATATTACGATTTGATATTCTAAACTCCCGGAAGACCGTCATCGTACTTAAATAGTGGGTCACAATGCGAGTGTGGCCGAGAAGCCTAACTTATACAATACGACCTCTCTCTCTCTCTCTCTCTCTCTCTCTCTCTCTCTCTCTCTCTCTCTCTCTCTCTCTCTCTCTCTCTCTCTCTCTCTCTCTCTCTCAACATAGCCGCTATTCCTGACAACGTACGAGTCCATCCTTCTCCAGATGAACAAGACATGTTTGACGTTCTCTTTCCTGACGTCTTGAGGCTACAAGTATTTGTACTGTATTGTAGATACTTGCTGAGTTGTGGTGTCTCTCGTTATAATGGCCACCACCTACAGCTTGAAGAAGTCGAACGCCAATTCGTTTCGATAAGGAGATAATGGCAGATGTTAATGATCTAGTTTGTATTATCATTATTATTACTATTATCGTTATTTTCATTATTATTATTATTATCATTTATTATTATTATTATTATTATTATTATTATTATTATTATTATTATTATTATTATACGTTAGTGATCATTTATATGTGGGATTTCAGGGAGATTTAGAGGAAAAAATAGAATTTTTGCCATAGGAGAAAGTTACAACGCTCTCCATCGCCATCACACACCACAGACAATCCCGTAAGATACAAAGATGTATTTCTCTTTAATCATTTAACCCCAAGACTATTATTTATGGGGTTTCTACGGCCTCAGGGCTGCGCTTCGTCCAGCTGCGGAGAAGAGACAGATTTCTTTAGAGTGCTGAGTTCCCTCGACGAGATTTTACTCCTCATTGGCCATTGGGATGACATTTCACATGTGACTCGCGGTGTCAACAGAGACAGGCCGAGTCCTGCAGTGTTAGATAACGATATGAAAATGACACACGCACTCGGCTCACACTGGTGGGGCCTGAGTTTCTAACCATCACCCAGCGATGTAGTCCCTCACGGGAGCGGCCAATTAGATTGGTCAAAGCACATTCTGTAAGGGGTTATTTAACAGAAATTATTAATGAAAATAACATAAATGTCAGAGATCCATGTCAGTTCAACGCTTTAGATATTCGTGAGATATTTAGATTTCCCCTGCACTTATGAGCATAGATGGAGAGTATATTTTATAATTCAAGCAACCAGATCTGTCATGTATACCTCGCTTAACATGAAACAGCCTGGCATGTCAAATCCTCACCAGAGAAGCTTAGCAGATAACTAGTATGTTCAGAGGGTAGGAGTGGCCCAGAAGACATTATAAGGTACACAA
>NC_092255.1:16298062-16503062 GCF_036320965.1 Panulirus ornatus
CTGCTGGGATAGGATGGGGTTGGGGAGGAAGCCAGTCTGCTGGGACAGGGAGGGGTTGGGGAGAAAACCAGTCTGCTGGGATAGGGTGGGGTTGGGGAGAAAACCAGTCTGCTGGGATAGGATGGGGTTGGGGAGGAAGCCAGTCTGCTGGGACAGGGTGGGGTTGGGGAGGAAGCCAGTCTGCTGGGACAGGGTGGGGTTGGGGAGGAAGCCAGTCTGCTGGGACAGGGTGGGGTTGGGGAGGAAACCAGTCTGCTGGGACAGGGAGGGGTTGGGGAGGAAGCCAGTCTGCTGGGATAGGATGGGGTTGGGGAGAAAACCAGTCTGCTGGGATAGGGTGGGGTTGGGGAGAAAACCAGTCTGCTGGGATAGGGTGGGGTTGGGGAGAAAACCAGTCTGCTGGGATAGGGTGGGGTTGGAGAGGAAGCCAGTCTGCTGGGACAGGGTGGGGTTGGGGAGGAAACCAGTCTGCTGGGACAGGGAGGGGTTGGGGAGGAAGCCAGTCTGCTGGGACAGGGTGGGGTTGGGGAGGAAACCAGTCTGCTGGGACAGGGTGGGGTTGGGGAGGAAGCCAGTCTGCTGGGACAGGGTGGGGTTGGGGAGGAAACCAGTCTGCTGGGACAGGGAGGGGTTGGGGAGGAAGCCAGTCTGCTGGGACAGGGAGGGGTTGGGGAGGAAGCCAGTCTGCTGGGACAGGGAGGGGTTGGGGAGGAAGCCAGTCTGCTGGGACAGGGTGGGGTTGGGGAGGAAGCCAGTCTGCTGGGACAGGGTGGGGTTGGGGAGGAAGCCAGTCTGCTGGGACAGGGTGGGGTTGGGGAGGAAACCAGTCTGCTGGGACAGGGAGGGGTTGGGGAGGAAGCCAGTCTGCTGGGATAGGGTGGGGTTGGGGAGAAAACCAGTCTGCTGGGATAGGATGGGGTTGGGGAGGAAGCCAGTCTGCTGGGATAGGGTGAGGTTGGAGAGGAAGCCAGTCTGCTGGGACAGGGTGGGGTTGGGGAGGAAGCCAGTCTGCTGGGATAGGGTGGGGTTGGGGAGGAAGCCAGTCTGCTGGGATAGGGTGAGGTTGGAGAGGAAGCCAGTCTGCTGGGATAGGGTGAGGTTGGAGAGGAAGCCAGTCTGCTGGGATAGGGTGGGGTTGGGGAGGAAGCCAGTCTGCTGGGATAGGGTGAGGTTGGGGAGGAAACCAGTCTGCTGGCATAGGGTAGGGTTGGGGAGGAAGCCAGTCTGCTGGGATAGGGTGGGGTTGGGGAGGAAGCCAGTCTGCTGGGATAGGGTGGGGTTGGGAAGAGAGCTCGTCTGTTGGGACGGAATTGCGTTGGGTTGGGTGGCTGGGATGGGGTCGGTGGATCCGAGGTGGGGTGGGTCAGTGCAGGGTCGGGGTTATCGTCAGTCACCAGCAGCATGTCACGCACACCAGCAGCCACCACCACCACCAACACCGGCCACTCCACCACCATCACCACCACCACCGGCCACCACACCCCACCACCAGCCACCACCACAAGCCACCACACCCCACCACCAGCCACCACCACAAGCCACCACCACCAGAAATCACCACCACCAGCCACCACACCACACCACCAGCCAACACTACCAGCCACCACCACCAGCCACCACCACCAGCCACACTCCACAACCAGCCACACCACACCACCACCAGCCACCACTACAAGCCACACCCCCCCTCACCAGCTACCACCACCACCACCAGCCGGGGCCAACCAGTGTCTGTCTAGCCAGTCCCACATCTTCCTCTACGTGATAAAGACCTTGATGTTCTCTCTCTCTCTCTCTCTCTCTCTCTCTCTCTCTCTCTCTCTCTCTCTCTCTCTCTCTCTCTCTCTCTCTCTCTCTCTCCCTCTCTCTCTCTCTCTATCCTCAAACAGACACGACAGCAAGGCTAACACACACACACACACACACACACCGACTCAGAGAAGACATACGGTCCAGGTGACCAAGGAGACACCTCGACATTTCCTGCGGTGACGTAAAGTGGGAAAAGGGAGTTTATACTAGCCATCAAGCAAAGGACATTGTGACGCAAGGCTCTGAGAAATTTTTCTTTTTGCAATGAAGGAGGAGGAACATAGATGGCTACTATGCAAGCCTCACACACACACACACACACACACAAGAGGGAAAGGTGGGAGGGGAGGTTGAAGGAGATGGTGGGGAAAGGAGAAGGAGGAGGAGGAGAAGAGATGATTTAGTAAAAGATGTCAACAAACTTGAGGTTAGCGAAGTCCCGTGACGAAGACACAGGCGACGCCCAGACAGCTAGCGAGACGTGATCTGCTAAGGTTTTAAGACAGCCAGGAGTGACTGTAGCAGCGTAAAAACGAAGGACTAAAGAGATTCCATGAAGACATTTTGTGTGTGTGTGTGTGTGGACGAGGCAGTAGACAATCTAAAACGTGTCCTGAAATTCATCAGGAGAAAATTGTGGATTCATGAGCAGCTAGTAAGGCAAATGAGGATTCAGACAGGAAGAGTTGCATTTCGCTGGCCTGTGTGTGATTGAAGAGTGTTTTTGCTGGCCTGTGTGTGATTCAGAGTGTTTTCGCTGGCCTGTGTGTGATTCAAGAGTGTTTTCGCTGGCCTGTGTGTGATTCAAGAGTGTTTTCGCTGGCCTGTGTGTGATTCAAGAGTGTTTTCGCTGGCCTGTGTGTGTTGTGACCTGAGTGTATTGACTGATCTATGTGTATTGACTGATATGTGTGTATTGACTGCGCTAAGTGTACTATTTGACCTGTCCCAACTCTAAAACAGGAATGCTGAGGGGGAAAAAAATTGAGTGAGCCTGAAGCTGGTCTTATGAGCTGAGAGATGACCGTGTGCGCTGAGGGGAAAAAAAAGCAAGCAGCATGTGCTGAGAGGGAAGGATAGACGGAAATAAAGAGACGGGTTTTATAAAAACAAGACACTAGGCTTCCAAGAGTAAAAGAAGGAGTGAGATCAACCCCAGAGCCAAAATGAAAGAGAGCCAAGGGATTCGAGCTGATCCTAGACTCGCTGTAGTGCTCAGTAACAAATCACTTTCTGAAATCTTCTCTGCCAGCATAACGCTGTGGTGTGATTGGTACAGGATCGTATTTGAGAAGCCAATCACTTCACCATCTCCTACGATTAGGTTCTAAACTGTACGTAATAGGAACATTAAGTCAATGATAGAAACGTATATGTCTTTATTCTTCAGGGGAAACATTAGAGAAAACTTTTAGATAAAAAGATACGGAGAAACATCTCTGTATAAACCAATTGTCTGGATATGGTCGACGAGGATGGGAGGGAAACACGGTAACCCGATTTGGCAACACTGCAGGTTACATGCGGGTAGCATAATTTTATTCCCAGGCGAGACTCCAACTGGGTCCATATCCACCCCACCCCCCTCCTCTCTCTCTCTCTCTCTCTCTCTCTCTCTCTCTCTCTCTCTCTCTCTCTCTCTCTCTCTCTCTCTCTAAGTTAACCAGACCTTCGCCCCAACTTGTAAAAAAAAAAAGCCATGGGTCTTATGGGCTGGGGTTGTGTGTGTGTGTGTGTGTGTGTGTCCACTGTTCATGTGATGGGTGACTGCAGATACAGCGTCGCAAAGAATATTTTCCGAATGCATAAGAAAAACATGATCGTGAATGTATGTAGTACATAAAGGCGGATGGGAAAGAAATGTAGAAATAGCAAAAAAAGGATTGGAACTAGTAAGTAGAATGGAGCGAAGAAAAAGATGGTTTGCTCTTCAGAGGTAAGGGAAAACCAAATATTTTACGTGGAAGATGATTTTGACCGGCTGGTCATAAGGTATCTTTGCAGAGGCGGAGTCGAGGGTGAGGTGAGGTTGTCTGGTTTTTCAATTTTTTCAACCAGCACTTGTAGCCTTGGCTACAAGATGGCTGTGGGCTATCTATCCCGCGAACTCAATGGATATAGAGGAAGTAGAAGTGATCATTTTGTGTATCAGGACTGATGTTTCTATGACTCTTGATATGTGAATATAAAAAAAAGATAGAGAAAAATCCTTCCAATGGAAAAGTCGATGAAAAACGTTAAAGCGGACATGTCGGGGAGAATGAGCTAGTCGGCTAAATAGTATTTGACCCCCAGTGGTGTCGACTGCGCTGCTGAGCAACGACTGTCGTAATCGTAACCTTTGTAGTATTATCGTATGTTCAGAACGACACGATCACACACGAGCCTTAGGCACACTGTTACGAGCCCCTTTCAGCCCTAAAAGACCTTTGATGTGTGATGGCCTTTCGTCTGACCTGACCCCTCGGAGGTAAGGTCAAGGACTAGGCTATTGTACCCAAATGGTCGTACCGTCGTGCTCTAGGGTCGTACTGTCGTGCTCTAGGGTCGTACCGTCGTGTTCTAGGATCGTACCATCGTGCTTTAGGATCGTACTGTTGTGCTCAAGGGTCGTACCGTCGTGCTCTAGGATCGTTCCATCGTGCTCAAGGGTCGTACCGTCGTACTCTAGGATCGTATCGTCGTGCTCAAGGGTCGTAAACAGTTATATAGCTCGTCTAAGTCTCTCTCTCTCTCTCTCTCTCTCTCTCTCTCTCTCTCTCTCTCTCTCTCTCTCTCTCTCTCCGCTTCCAGCAGCAGCAGCAGCATCATCTAACAGGCTGGGGCGTGGCCCAGTGGAGAGTCAGCACATCATGGGACTCTTGTTATCGTGGTGTGCAGGAAAGGAGAGGAGGAAGGAGAGAGATGAGGTGGAGGGTTCACATTCCCCTCCCCATCCTCCACTTAGCTGGTGCAGAGGTCGGTGCGTAGGAGCCAGCCAGATGGTGGGGCAGGTCGTCTGGTCCAGCCAGCTTAATGGTGGCCTCGTCGTCTGTTCCAGCCAGGCAGACAGATGGTGACTTGGTCGTCTGTGCTAGCCAGCCAGCCAGATGGGGGAAGGCCTGATCGTCTGGTTCCGCCGGGTATCGATCCAGCTGCAGGTTTTGTTGGCTCTCTGGATCAGGCAGTTTACCTTACCAAGTCTACAGTTTACCATACCGAGTCTGCAGTTTACGGTACAGATTGTGGAGAAACACACACACACACACACACACACACACACACACACACACACACACACACTTGTCTGTAATGATAGTTATGAAGGTGAAACCGCAATCCAGTAGTTCACATAATTATGTAACATGTCATTTTTCTATACATGTAGCACAACATGTTTCACGGAAACAATTATTGGCACCTGATGAGGCGGATTGACTCGCGTGTTGTGCCACATGTATAGAAAAGTTATATGAGCTACTGAATTGCGATTTCACCATATATACATTCTTTCTTTTTCTTTCAAACTATTCGCCATTTCCCGCGTTAACGAAGTAGCGTTAAGAACAGAGGACTGGGCCTTTGAGGGAATATCCTCACCTGGCCCCCTTCTCTGTCCCTTCTTTTGGAAAATTGAAAAAAAAAAAAAAACGAGAGGGGAGGATTTCCAGCCCCACGCTCCCTCCCCTTTTCGTCGCCTTCTACGACACGCAGGGAATACGTGGGAAGTATTCTTTCTCTCCTATCCCCAGGGATATATATATCTATCTATCTATATATATATATATATATATATATATATATATATATATATATATATATATATATATATATATATGCACATTATTTCTAAAGACATGCAGTCAAACCTGAGAATTATATCCCATTTTTGGCATAGTATAGGATGAGAATAGCCCGAGGAATATTGCTTTTACTGGCTGGCTGGTTGGGAGGTATGCCATCTACGTCTTGGCCACAGCAGCTCGCTAAGCTCCTTCGCTTTTTGACCCCATCCTCCGGCGCCTTCATTATGCACTTCACAGAACCTTCCTCCCTCAGTGTTCTACTCTGTGGCTACTGAATCCCATCTCCCAGTTGATATGCTTATACCATAGACATTGTTCGGCTCTGTGTATTCCACGATTATATCTCCCTTGTGTCTGGTAGTGAGACAGTTACTTACATCTATTGTGAGTCTGATAGAGACAGGTACATCTCCTGTGAGTCTGGTAGTGAGACAGCTACTTACATCTCTTGTGAGTCTGGTAGTGAGACAGTTACATACATCTCCTGTGAGTCTGGTAGTGAGACAGTTACGTACATCTCTTGTGAGTCTGGTAGTGAGGAAGGTAGCGTGGCACAAGTAACATGAGACAGGCAGGTGGTGTGGGACGGGTAAACCTCACAGGTAGTCAGTTTGAGACGACGTAGCGCGGGGGCGGGGGTGGGTGTAATACGGGACGTGGAGCAGGAAGCGTAGTAAGGTCGTAGTTGTTGAGATAGCGTGCGACGTGTTGCAAGTAGGGGCGCCCGTGACTCAGGCGCAAGTATTGACGGGCCGGCCGTGGTGACTCAGGCTGCAGCACACACACACACACACACACACACACACACCACCTGGCCACTCTCACACACCCATCCACCCCATCATCATTGGAACGTTATTGTACCACCAGTCCGGCAGGTGGTACTCCACTGTGGACTGATGTATCGTCACTCACTCGATTTTGTGGTTCAGTAGCTTGACGAAATCGGTCAAGCAAAGATGACATTTAGGCTGTCAAAGAAGATGAGGTTAACGAACCTTCTTCCTGCGCGCGCACACACTCGCACACACACACACACACACACACACACACAGCTTGAACGGTTGAACTGGTTGGTTAATTACGTCATTAAGTTTCTCGACTGCCAGGTTCATGGAGACCATTGAAGTCACGTTATAACTACTATGGTAAAACTCTTGAACACCTTCTTCAGGTGCTCATGATAACAGGGAGGCCACATTCACGCTTTGAATAGATGTATAACCCAGTGTTGAACTTTTCTCCGCTCATTTACCTTATGACTGAGCACCTACGTCGATTTTTCAGACTTTCATGCGACAATTTTGTCTAATATATCAATAGCATGATGTTATATACATGCTAAAGTGTTCTACTAAAATAGAAATTACGTGTTAGAGTGAGTGTTTATTTGGTGCATGGGATGGTCAGCAAAACCTGTGTTAAGTAGCTTCGGTTGCCCGTCCGTCCGCCAAACAATTCTCCTTCCAACACACGCTTGATGTTCCCCACAGCAAGGGTCTGGCCCACCTCACTGCCAAGGTGTGGTCACCCTGTCAAGGTGTGGCTACCCCTACCGAGGCGAGGTCTCTGTCAAGGTCTGGCCCTCCTCACTGCCAAGGTGTGGTCACCCTGTCAAGGTGTGGCTACCCCTACCGAGGAGAGGTCTCTGTCAAGGTCTGGCCCTCCTCATTGCCAAGGTGTGGTCACCCTGTCAAGGTGTGGCTACCCCTACCGAGGAGAGGTCTCTGTCAAGGTCTGGCCCTCCTCATTGCCAAGGTGTGGTCACCTTGTCAAGGTGTGGCTACCCCTACCGAGGCGAGGTCTCTGTCAAGGTCTGGCCCTCCTCACTGCCAAGGTGTGGTCACCTTGTCAAGGTGTGGCTACCCCTACCGAGGCGAGGTCTCTGTCAAGGTCTGGCCCTCCTCACTGCCAAGGTGTGGTCACCCTGTCAAGGTGTGGCTACCCCTACCGAGGAGAGGTCTCTGTCAAGGTCTGGCCCTCCTCATTGCCAAGGTGTGGTCACCTTGTCAAGGTGTGGCTACCCCTACCGAGGCGAGGTCTCTGTCAAGGTCTGGCCCTCCTCACTGCCAAGGTGTGGTCACCTTGTCAAGGTGTGGCTACCCCTACCGAGGTATGGTCTCTCTGTCAAAGTGTGGCCACCCCTACCGAGTTATGGTCTCCCTGTCAAGGTGTGGCCACCCCTACCGAGTTATGGTCTCCCTGTCAAGGTGTGGCCAACTCTACCGAGGTGTGGTCACCTTGTCAAGGTGTGGCCACACCTACCGAGATGTGGTCTCCCTGTCAAGGTGTGGCCACCCCTACCGAGGTATGGTCTCCCTGCCAAGGTGTGGCCACACCTACCGAGGTGTGGTCTCCCTGTCAAGATGTGGCCACACCTACCGAGATGTGGTCTCCCTGTCAAGGTGTGGCTACCCCTACCGAGGTGTGGCCAATCCTACCATAGTGTGGCCACCCTACTGAAATATGGCCCCTCCTCCTGAGTTGTGGCTTCACTACGAAAGTGTGGCCTTCCTACCAAAGTGTGGCCCTATCCCCTACCGAAGTGTGGCCTCTGCGCCAACACTGTTCTAGGGGAAACCCCGGCTGGATCGACATATAAGCCCCTGCGCCACCGACTCCTCAATAAAACTTGACCATAAAGACGGCATCCCGTAGCATAAGTGAGAAAATGTGTCCTTCCATCCCTGACACTGAACCTTTTATCACACATCGGTCGTTTTAGTCATATGAAACGGGACGATACAGTCCTGTAACATACAGTAGGCCAACACCTGGGATTACTTTGTAGTTATTTGTAACCTCTGGGTAGACTTATCTCTTTGTCTATTTGCTGTATAACCTCTTGAAAATACGAAAAATGAAATGGTACTTTTACGTACGGGTGTGTGTTTATCATGTAAGTCTGCCTCTGCAGGTGGTGTTAATAGGTCGCTGGGGAAAGGAACAGACCATGAGAACATTAGCTTAAGCCTCAGCTAGCAGTCGCTCGGGGTCATCCAGTGATTATAACTTTAATAAATTGGGTATTCCTATTTATACATCAAACGTCCCAATTTTGCTCGGTGAAAGAAATGTGTTCCGTCTGATTAGATTAATCATACTATCTGATTTTGATTTTTTATTTTTAATTATATCAATTAATCATAATTTTTTTTAATTTTCCAAAAGAAGGAACAGAGAAGGGGGCCAGATGAGGATATTCCCTCAAAGGCCCGGTTCTCTGTTCTTAACGCTACCTCGCTAACGCGGGAAATGGCGAATAGTTTGAAAGAAAAGAAAGTAATTAATCATACTATTTTTCATTTTCTAATGATAGTGTCTGATTTTTATTTTTAGATTCTAATCATAGCTAATTTTTATTTCTTTTTCCTCTGCCAAATCGAGCTATTTTCACAGTTTAGTAGAGTCCCTCCTCGATTAATCATACTATCTGGGTTTTATTTTTCATTTTTAATGGTAGTATCTGATTCTTTATTTTCAGATTCTAATATCTGATTTTTAATTTTTTTTCTCTGTCAAATCGAGATATTTTCACAGTTTGGTACAGTCCCTCCTCGAAGCCTAAACCCACTTAAGTAAGGCTCTTCTCTCGTAAGACTCATTCAGTATGTGTTAGTGACGCATACGGATGTCTGTGTCTGATATGCCCCACGCTCAAGGGGGTCGTGTCCGGCTTTATCATACCACCTCCTTCACCTGGGAAAGATCTGACACCACAATCTCCCCTCCCCTTCCTTTCCTTCCCTTCCTTTCCTTCCCTCTTTCCCTTTCCTTCCTTCTTTCCCTTACATAGCGCGTGAGGCGTCCTTCACGGCCTGCATAGGGTCGTGTCTTATCATGCCACCTCCTTCGTCTGGGAAAGATCCAACACCATCACCTCCCCTCCCCTTCCTTTCCTTCCATTCCCTTCCCTTCTTTCCCTCACATAGCGCGTAAGGCGTCCTTCACGGCCGGCTTAGGGTGGCCTCGGCAACACATCGAACGTGACCCCAGTGGTCTGCGGGATATACCATTCGAAGACCACATGGAGGACACTCAAAGACCACATGGTGTAAGCTATTTCAACACGGGCTCAGGTGAAGGTTAAAAGTTTACGCGACGGTACGACCCTTGAGCACGACGGTACGACCCTTGAGCACAGCGGTACGACCCTTGATCACAACGGTGCGACCCCTGAGCACGACGGTACGACCCCTGTGCACAACGGTACGACCCCTTGAGCATGACGGTACGACCCGTGTGCATAACGGTACGACCCCTTGAGCACGACGGTACGACCCCTGAGCACCACGAAACGACCGTTGAACTCGAAGACCTGGTCGTACCATCGTGCTCAAAGAGGTCGTGATGGCTCCTCCGATGTTTTGATGTAGGTTTCAGTTGTTTCTGGAAACACCGGATAAACTACTCCCTTATCGTGAGTTCAGTAGCCAATAATAAGCCATCCCCTGATGAATACGGTCATTTGATCAGCTGATTACGTTGGTCATTTAGTTGTCACCAGTGTCTTTTAACTGTTCTTCGTCTTGCTGGTCTTACCTACAAGCACACATTAATTCTATTATCTTTGGTGTATTCGTGATAGAACACATGTAATTTTCATAATGAAATCTTGAGGGACGTCATTGGCTGCTGTTCAGATGATGGAGGTTTGTTTTGAATCGTATTGCGCACGCGCGACAAATCCGGTCAAATTGCTGACCGGATTCATCGGGTGCGAGACTAGTAAGACGCAAGAGGTAAACAAAACTTTTGAAATAAGGAAAAAAAAAAAAGATATTTACGAAATGTGCAAAAAATAGCCACATGTATGAGTCTGAATAAAAAAAAAAATTCTGTTTGTTGTATTTTCAACGCGTGAGTCACAGTAGTGAGTAATGAGAACACTTTTTTTTTCTTTTTCAAGACGTCTGGTTTATTATCATCAACCCACACAGATTTCTCCATTGTGTGCTGAAGTGTGCAGATAAGATTGATAGGCTGCTTGAAGTGTTCGTCAGTGGGCGTTCGGAGAGGAGGAAAGGTCAAGCGCCAACGGGAGTGGAGGAGGACAGATATATTACACATACCTTGAAGACAGGAGACGGGAACGTTCCATCCAAATACGCACCACTTCACTCTGACGAGTTGGGTCCATGGAACGCTGGAAAAGATATAATCGAAATAGAAAACGGATGATTACCCGTCGAGGAGAAACGACCCGAAAGACATGAATTCACATGAAGGCCATGCGCAACAAAATTCCTCAGATTTCTATGAGAGAATGAGCACTAAAGAGATGGTTGGTTTGACTGTGCGTTTCTGGACTGCCCAAAGCATTCGCGTGAACCGCATAAGACGCTGGTATAAAAGTCGGGTCTTTAGTTGAGGGATAAGAGGGAGGTTCCTTTGATGAGGAGAAAATTACCTTACTGGAGCCGAAATTGGTTGGGGTCAACAGTGGTGTGCTACAGAGGCCTTAATAAAAGGATTATTAAGGGAGAAACACCTCACAGCTCAGAAGCAACACGTTCCTGTTGCCTCAACACCAAAAGATATTTATACTTTGCTCAGAAATGATACATACTCCAGGGAAACGTTTAATGTCAGAACCATAACATTGCTTCTCTCGTAGATATTATGAACGAGTTCCGTATGTTAAAGGAAGACTGAGAAGGGAAGGACTCATACCAACCACCCAGGTACTCATTTTATCGACCAACCCCTACGGGTGGATGAACAGCTCGGTTGACTGTGGACCGACTGCCGCAACTAGGATTCGAACCTATACGCTCGACACTGAGCGGCCCGCGAATGCGTCATGGTCAGGAACGCTAACAGTTACACCACTGGAGAGATACCTATATGTATTGACTACTGTCTGTATCAGTTCCATAGTCTCGTATTAAGCAATTAATATCTGCATCGTTTGCCTAGGGTCTGTACTAACTGTATTTCCTGTAATAGGTGGTTGATGAATTATCATATCTGTACCCAACCATGTAACTAGATGAATACAGAACTATTCGGTGGTGTATATAATCTCCATCAACAGCATCAGTTGACATCTATTACAGCCACGGTACCCAGAACTACAGCAAAAGGGGAACCACGGATATTACAAGAGCAAATAGATCATAAGAAATTGTAGAAAAAAACATGTCCAGAAATTTTGACAGAGATAACAATATTAGCAAATTGATTAAAATAATAGCATGCGTAGACGTCTTGATTTATGGCCAATCAACTAACTCCACAACGCCATCTATACCGTGTGACTTAAAACTAGCAGAAATAGTCGTATAACATAGCTGGGTTTTTTACTTTGGTGGTTAGGAAATTGGTTGACCGTAAACAGAGAGCAGTCATTGACAATCAAGCCTTATATAATGGTGTGCCGCAGGAATCAGTCTTGGATCAGTACCCTTCTCGATATAAATGATTGACGTTCGTAATGGGCTGCGTTGTATATCAAAATTCGTAAGACCAAATTAACCTGGGAAATAAAGCTACAAAAAAAAGGGTGTATACCAAAAAAAGACACAGGCTTGTCATTTATCTCCTATGAACCTACTTAGGGAATAGCAGTTGCAAAAGGCGAGCGTTATTTTGTATGCGTTATTAAGTATGAGCTAATCATATCTTTACAGTGCACTGATGCGGCACGTTATTGAACATCATGTTTTGATTTAGTCAAGCGTACTTGAAAAGGTAAGCTCTTGTATACAGCGGCGAGCTACCAAGATGATTCTCGACCGAGAGACCAATCCTATACAATCGTATTAAGCTGAGGAGAGGGAAGGTTAAGAGGTGATTTGATTGATATAGGTACTGAAAATATCAGGCTTTGACTGTCTTGATCTACACAGCTATTTTAAAGGCTAGACTGACCTGATTTCATTCGTAGCAAAAGTCTTGTTTCGAAAAAGGCATATATTGCTTTTGATTATCAACAACTGAAATTATTGAAAAATCCCAGTACTAAAAGCAACACAATAAATGATTTCAGTAATTAGTCAACAAGTACTTCAAGTCCTCGACTGACATTACTTGGGCTTTCATAGTTACATGTAAAGTTTACATAAAGGCATTTCTCCTGAAGTCATCGTTTGCTCTCTCTCTCTCTCTCTCTCTCTCTCTCTCTCTCTCTCTCTCTCTCTCTCTCTCTCTCTCTCTCTCTCTCTTCATACCACACTTATCCAAGTTTCTGAACTCTTCTACAATCACAAACAGCTTCGAAAGGATCCAGGGGTCTGTTGTAGTTTGCATTCCCTAGTTTTGGCATAAAGTGAGCATTAGTTTTAGTACAATAACAAACAATTACTACAAATACAAGTTTTGATAATTAGAACAACTACATTATTCAAGACATCAAGGGAATGCATAACCATGATAACAGTAAGTACAGTAATAGTAAACATAGCAGCTTAAACGTCTTCACTGGAGCAAAACGATGAACGGGAAGCCTAGCCCGGCACGTCGCCACCATGACGGATAATCAGAGCAAGGCTGGCTGGCAGTTGACAGTTCACCCCAGCACCACCACTCTCTCCCCTACCTAC
This sequence comes from Panulirus ornatus, assembly GCF_036320965.1. Classification (NCBI taxonomy): domain Eukaryota; kingdom Metazoa; phylum Arthropoda; class Malacostraca; order Decapoda; family Palinuridae; genus Panulirus; species Panulirus ornatus. The sequence goes on from NC_092255.1 coordinate 16,311,204, forward strand.
CGGTGGAGAGAGGGAGGATGGGAGATCAACTGTCAACAGTCAGTTTTGTTCTGATTATTCGCCATTGTTGACGACGCAGCCGTGCTAGGCTTCATGTTGACCATGTTTTGTTTCAGCGCCACCAACGCCCAAAGCCACTGACCTCCTACCAGTTCCATCCCTCGCCAGTAACATTAGGACGCTGTTCCTGAATTCAAGCGACGTGTTAGGAGTTCAGGAAATGCGTTCAGTTCCTAGACGATGAGCACGAAATCAGGAAAGGTTGCTGGGTGTCTACGCAGTGTAGAAACCGCAAGACATGTAGGTTAAGGCGGTGTGCTCTTCGTTTGCTGGTCGGTTGGCTCAATAATGGCCTTGGGATACTCTCAGAGCCAAGGCAGCGCAATCAAATGCCAGGTGGCCAAACCTTAGGTTTAATCAGAGGCCAAAAGAGCTCAGAGTTAATAATTCAGATGCAGTCAACATTTCACGGGAAGCATTTACAAACACGGGGAATGGCAGTACATGGTCGAGCCAGATAACACAAGACCTGATGGTCTATGACCAGGTTATCCGCTGGAGGACAGTAATAGTATACCCTCATGGCAGTACATGGGAAAGCCAGATAACACAAGACCTGATGGTCTACACCAGGTTATCCGCTGGAGGACAGTAATAGTATACCCTCATGGCACTACATGGGAAAGCCAGACAACACAAGACCTGATGGTCCCAACCAGGGTTTTCCGCTGGAGGACAGTAATAGTATACCCCCATGGCAGTACATGGTCGAGCCAGATAACACAAGACCTGATGGTCTACACCAGGTTATCCGCTGGAGGACAGTAATAGTATACCCTCATGGCACTACATGGGAAAGCCAGACAACACAAGACCTGATGGTCTATGACCAGGTTATCCGCTGGAGGACAGTAATAGTATACCCTCATGGCAGTACATGGGAAAGCCAGACAACACAAGACCTGATGGTCTATGACCAGGTTATCCGCTGGAGGACAGTAATAGTATACCCTCATGGCAGTACATGGGAAAGCCAGATACCATAAGACCTAATGGTATATGACCAGGTTACCAGCTGGAGGACAGTAATAGTATACCCTCATGGCAGTACATGGGAAAGCCAGACAACACAAGACCTGATGGTCTATGACCAGGTTATCCGCTGGAGGACAGTAATAGTATACCCTCATGGCAGTACATGGTCGAGCCAGATAACACAAGACCTGATGGTCTATGACCAGGTTATCCGCTGGAGGACAGTAATAGTATACCCTCATGGCAGTACATGGGAAAGCCAGATAACACAAGACCTGATGGTCTATGACCAGGTTATCCGCTGGAGGACAGTAATAGTATACCCTCATGGCAGTACATGGTCGAGCCAGATAACACAAGACCTGATGGTCTATGACCAGGTTATCCGCTGGAGGACAGTAATAGTATACCCTCATGGCAGTACATGGGAAAGCCAGACAACACAAGACCTGATGGTCTATGACCAGGTTATCCGCTGGAGGACAGTAATAGTATACCCTCATGGCAGTACATGGGAAAGCCAGACAACACAAGACCTGATGGTCTATGACCAGGTTATCCGCTGGAGGACAGTAATAGTATACCCTCATGGCAGTACATGGGAAAGCCAGACAACACAAGACCTGATGGTCTATGACCAGGTTATCCGCTGGAGGACAGTAATAGTATACCCTCATGGCAGTACATGGGAAAGCCAGACAACACAAGACCTGATGGTCTATGACCAGGTTATCCGCTGGAGGACAGTAATAGTATACCCTCATGGCAGTACATGGTCGAGCCAGATAACACAAGACCTGATGGTCTATGACCAGGTTATCCGCTGGAGGACAGTAATAGTATACCCTCATGGCAGTACATGGGAAAGCCAGATAACACAAGACCTGATGGTCTATGACCAGGTTATCCGCTGGAGGACAGTAATAGTATACCCTCATGGCACTACATGGGAAAGCCAGACAACACAAGACCTGATGGTCTATGACCAGGTTATCCGCTGGAGGACAGTAATAGTATACCCTCATGGCAGTACATGGGAAAGCCAGACAACACAAGACCTGATGGTCTATGACCAGGTTATCCGCTGGAGGACAGTAATAGTATACCCTCATGGCAGTACATGGGAAAGCCAGATAACACAAGACCTGATGGTCTATGACCAGGTTATCCGCTGGAGGACAGTAATAGTATACCCTCATGGCAGTACATGGGAAAGCCAGATAACACAAGACCTGATGGTCTATGACCAGGTTATCCGCTGGAGGACAGTAATAGTATACCCTCATGGCAGTACATGGGAAAGCCAGACAACACAAGACCTGATGGTCTATGACCAGGTTATCCGCTGGAGGACAGTAATAGTATACCCTCATGGCAGTACATGGGAAAGCCAGACAACACAAGACCTGATGGTCTATGACCAGGTTATCCGCTGGAGGACAGTAATAGTATACCCTCATGGCAGTACATGGGAAAGCCAGACAACACAAGACCTGATGGTCTATGACCAGGTTATCCGCTGGAGGACAGTAATAGTATACCCTCATGGCAGTACATGGGAAAGCCAGACAACACAAGACCTGATGGTCTATGACCAGGTTATCCGCTGGAGGACAGTAATAGTATACCCTCATGGCAGTACATGGGAAAGCCAGACAACACAAGACCTGATGGTCTATGACCAGGTTATCCGCTGGAGGACAGTAATAGTATACCCTCATGGCAGTACATGGGAAAGCCAGACAACACAAGACCTGATGGTCTATGACCAGGTTATCCGCTGGAGGACAGTAATAGTATACCCTCATGGCAGTACATGGGAAAGCCAGACAACACAAGACCTGATGGTCTACACCAGGTTATCCGCTGGAGGACAGTAATAGTATACCCTCATGGCACTACATGGGAAAGCCAGACAACACAAGACCTGATGGTCTATGACCAGGTTATCTGCTGGAGGACAGTAATAGTATACCCTCATGGCAGTACATGGGAAAGCCAGACAACACAAGACCTGATGGTCTATGACCAGGTTATCCGCTGGAGGACAGTAATAGTATACCCTCATGGCAGTACATGGGAAAGCCAGACAACACAAGACCTGATGGTCTATGACCAGGTTATCCGCTGGAGGACAGTAATAGTATACCCTCATGGCAGTACATGGGAAAGCCAGATACCATAAGACCTAATGGTATATGACCAGGTTACCAGCTGGAGGACAGTAATAGTATACCCTCATGGCAGTACATGGGAAAGCCAGACAACACAAGACCTGATGGTCTACACCAGGTTATCCGCTGGAGGACAGTAATAGTATACCCTCATGGCAGTACATGGGAAAACGGCTTATGATAACAGCGGCTGAATTTGTGGGTTTAATGGGAAGTGGTGAGCGGTGTGAGAGAGTTGGAGTGGGGTAAAGGCTCTGAACAGATTGAGGGTCACGAGGGACGTCGATGGTTGGCTGGCTAGCTGGCTGGTGGGTGACTGGGTCAGGTGGTAATGGAGTGAGCAGTGTCAGGGTGTCGGGGTTTGAGGATGTTTGAGGAGAGTGAGGCGTGTGTGTGTGTGTGTCACGAAAAAAACAGGGCGTGTTTGGATGAGGAGTATTTGTAAAATTAGTAGTGTTTTCGGATGTATTTAAATGCAGAATGTTGAGGGGTTTTGTGAGTTTGAGAGTGTACCTACTGCGAGTACATACAGCGGAATTTTCCCATGCCAACAAGAGAGAGGGCGGCCGTCCACGCTGAAAACAACACAGGTTTACGAAAACCAGGGTCGTCGAAAGCCAGCAGGGAGCCCAGGGGTAAACAACCTCGCCAGGCCCCCCTCCTTTCTCCTTGTCAAAGTGAGGGCGGCGGAGGCTGAATATATTCTTAGAGGCCCTGACCCTTTTTTGTCAAAGTTTCTTGAAAAAAAAAAAAACTTCCTAAATAGAGGATCCAATATTAAGACGGCATCGAGCTCACAGACACTGGCAAATGCGTGTAGTGTATTACGGATCGAAGAGAGGATGAGAGTTACCGCTTTATGTATAAAATTGCATTTAAGTGAGTTAGTTACTGAGGCCACGACGGACTCCAGGCCAGAAAGGGATCTCTACCTCCACCCTCATCAGGGCGAGTCGAAAATCACTACGAGACGCCTTACATATGGGCTTCCGTCTCAGGCCGAGTGAAATCATGACAAAGAAATGTTCTTAGGGACAGTATGAATTTTACATGTAGAATTTAACGGCAATCCTCACTTATTGGTTCATAGGCCAAAATTCTTTCCCCTCGTCAAACACGCAAGGTAAAGAATTAATATCTTTATGGTAACATTGTTCTATTTCAAACGTTCCCACGGATCATTTTGCGCATGCGCGTAAGTTCAAATCTCACTGAAGGTCATTGTCAAGAAAGATGATTGTAACCTTTGTTACCAGGCTGGTACCACGCTCCTTAAATCACTCCCAACCTAATCTAACCTAGAATGACGTATATGAAAAATAAGAACGTAGAAAAATAGTTGGAAGTAGCTTCTTGTGAAATTTGAACGAATTGGTTTAGAACAGGCCTATGGGCAGTGGTGAGTGCATATAGAGTGCCTGATTTATCCATTTCAAATGATGAGATGAATGTGCGAAAAGCTGGTTACTAGTTCAGAAATTTTGTCGTCTGGCATTGCTTCAAATTTTAGGCTTCGTCTTCGATTTGCAGCATCAAACAAGAGCCAGATACTTCATATATGAGACAAAGTTAGATTAGACTTGTTGGCAACTCTTCCCTCTCAAATGTCGGCAAGAGGCCTGAGGAATTGGACGTTACTACCCTAGCTTCCTCACCGTGGGCGGCTTCGTCCATCTGCCCCACCACCTGGCACAGGCGGTACGAGCTAGGGCTAACGCTGACGGTTTTTGTATATGTATCCAAGTTGTGTTTATAATGCTTAAATTTTCACACATCGTTATTTCCCTGGCAAGCGAGTTAGCGTCAGGAAGTGACATAGATAGAAATGACCTCATTCGCTTACCTACACCATTTAACTCTCTTGTTTTGTTTATGATTCTTTTTTTTTTCACATATTTTCGTTATTTCCCGACCTAGCGAGTTGATGTCACGAATGGACAAAGAAATAGCCTCATTCGCTCATCTCCTTAATCTTCGTATGTATCGTGTGTAAAGATGCACAGAGACCAAAGTTCCTCCCTGTCGACACCCAGACCCTACGTAGAGACCTTCCCACTAATCGCTTAATAAAAGGATATTCCAAAGCGCTTTCAATTCCTTACCTAACTTTTTATTAGTATCCCTAGTCTCCGCTTGCACGCTGTAACTCCGCGAGCGAGAGGTCACCCTCGACGATACTGGTCCATCGGAAGCTAATATACCTCTCGAGAACCTTCCCTCCCCTAAGGAGCCCATCTTACCCTGCTCCCGCGTGGAGCCGTTTTGAATCTTGAAGACCTATAGAAAAGAATAGTGTGGTTGCATGATTGTTTTCCCGCACTTTTCGCTACTAGTGAACAACTGTAATCAATATAAGTTCGTAAAAACGGTAGACAAAACCCGAAGGAACACATATTCCATTAAAGAGAGCGAACCAATTCTCCAGTAGTAAAGTTCTGTATACCATCCAAACCTCGTTTCGCTCCTCATAGGTAAATGCTTGCAAGGTGGGAGGAAGGGTGTGGTCGGCGAAGCAACTAGAAGGAAGGGAGGGAGGGAGGCCGCAGAGACGAGAGAGCCGGCCGGCCTGGCCTGGCGTGACTGGTAACGGTGCGCTGGGGAGTCTGTTTGCCGGCCGCGCAGGGAAGGGAACCACTGGCCCGTATGAAGTGATCACATGTTATTGTCATTTACTCCTACAGAGCACAGTCATCCACCTTCAGGGTCACTACATACTCTCACAGGGAAAACACGTGGTACGACATAACCCATATTTCTTCGATAGACGACGAGACCGCATTAACACCTTACTTAATTCAGCTGTAAACCAAAACCATTTATTAACACACGGTTTAGAGGTATACACAAATATGTGGTCAATTTGTTCACTAACAGCAGCACTGGCACTTCAGACAGCAGGATGGGATGGAATACTTCCGGAAGCAGCAAAAATGCAGCTCATTTAATCGACCTGGGTTAAGGCTAAACTTCATTGACAGACTAAGTCTGTGGATTGACCACGTTCCAGCAGAATTCTGTTCAACCACTGATGCACATGATATGATCACACGTATAATGCATGAGTCACACTGATGATCAAAATGAAATTCTAAGAATTAGTTATATTTTGGGGGGATGGAAGTGGTAAAGCAACTTGAAGTATTGTTTGATTTAAACAGCTTATAACTATCCATTAGAATTTGAAAGTGCATAACGTAAGGCAACATCTATTTCATCAACGATTCATTGTTCTTATTTTGTGGACCCTAAAAATTGTTATCGGTGTATTTACTTATTTGTACAGTATGGTGAGAGTTCTACAACCGTAGTAGAACCATCTACTAGGACGCTGTCGGGTTAAGTCATTTATGAAAACAATGCCTGATAATACCGGAGAATGTTTTCAGTAAATGTGAATGAAGATTTGATAAATTCCAGATAAGAGATTAGATAAAAAAAGAAAATCATTGTTAAAATGGTAAGTAAACAAGAACAGGATAGCGGTACTTTTTGCGTTGATAAAAGATAATGATGCTTTGGGAGGGGGTGGGGAGGCATTGTAGTAACGAAGGATATATACACGTGACGTACAAAGCTGGATTCGGATATGTTCCTGCTGTACCACTAAGGTCAGGTTGAATGTTTCAGAAAGTAACCGTGGGGGTTTTTCATCCTATGTATTGCTCTGTGTTCTGTGCTGTTGCAGACTTTGCACTAAGATTGTGATTTTTTATGGGTTCCAACGTTAAATTTGGGAAAATTTAGTGACGTGTTTAGTACCTTAAGCACAAAGAGACGGATAAAGGATTTGTTTATTTAAATTATTGTAGGGAAATGCCTTTCTGTAAATATAGAGCGAAGGAGAGAGAGGGACGCCTGCAATTGATTGGGCGATGAATTAGGCGTAAATATTCCCTGTTGGTGATGGTATATTGAGCGCCTTTCCTGGTCTATCGATACACTGTCGTGAAAGCGAGGCTATCCCACGCGTTTTGAGTATTTCCTGTCTCTAGAGCTATAGTTATGCAGTGTGATTTCCACCTCAGTGACTTGTCGACGTGTAGATTTGAGAATTTATAGAAACACGATCTAGATTTGTGTCTAATAATGGAAAACCTCGTTGTCGGGCAAAGGATATTTGGCTTCCTTCGGAATAAAGATATTTAGAAAGGGAGAAACAACAATTGACCAAACTAGGAATGGGCTGCATCCATCTACATTCGTGACAAGAGACGAGAGAGGCAAAGTTGACGACGCTGTGCACCCGTGTCGTCAGCAGGGAGACCAAGATTAAGGTGTTGATGAAGTGCAACGTCCGTTACGTAAACTAGGAAATGCAAGGATGCCCGAGGTGCTCCACAGGAAATTTCTTTGACATTTGCCGTTGGCATTACTGCGACAGACATTGTTGCCAATTTCGTAGGCAGTCAGTTGCATTCCAACAACCGTTTCCTGTCAGTGTACCACAGTATTCGAGAAATAGGGCAAGACCGAGTTTTTGGTCACCTTCTGGTTGGATAGTAAGTGAAGTTGTGCGATGTAGTCTATACTGGATTTTTGTAGCCCCATCTGTATGCTGGCATTTAGCAAGGTAATGTTTTGGCTTCGAGATAATGCGTGAGTTGGCAACATTTTAACTCTATCTGAAGGAAGAGTTAGGCTTCCTTCCATCTCTCCCTCCCCCCGAGTCCCTTCGATCTAATGAGGCATCTGCAGCGCTCAGGAAACTGGCCACGCCCACCGGTTGGGACCACGGGTCACAAAGTGTTCGTGTTGTGTGTGTGCGTTTATGTTCAGAGAGTGCAGTAGTAAGTGCTGGGTTTTATGGTAGTTGCATGGCGGGCAGGAAGGGTGTTGGCTTATGTTGAAATGGTGTTGCGGTGATGGGTGTGAGGAGATGGTCTGATCCCCATACAGAGGAGATATGTCGACAGTCTTCATCTACTCTGGAAATCTACCCATTACTTTGACGGTGCAGTAATCATTGGTAGCAGTTGGTATAACCAGACTCTATCATCATGGATGACAGTAGTGAAATCAGAGAGTTAAAAGCGAGTAAAAACAAGGGATATGGCGTGTAGTGGCCAGAGCAGAGCGGTGTAAGCAAGAATGATGGATGATGCCGTCAGGATATTCAATCATAGGAGGCGCCTTATAATTACCTTTTGATGTTATGAATACGTCTTTTGTTTACACTACTAATTTCACTGATACAAGGTCGGTTGAAAATAGAGGTACATTGATATCAAGGGCAGTTAAGATTGGCAAAATCAAAAATGAAATTTCGTGGAACAAGAGTAGAATTGCCGAATAAGAATAACGTTCGTTAGTTATATAATCACACCAGGTTAGAGGCAGTAGGTGATTAAGAGATGGTAAGAACCTCAGTCTAGTGCAGCAGACAGGAAAGACAAATACTGTCATGAGTTCATGTATCAGAACTAACAAATGGTAGATGTTGACTAGTCTATAACTGGAAAAAAATAAAACATCAAAAGCATATTCAGTAGTAGTACGAGGGTGGTAGAGAATGTATTAGGAGTTGGCTAGTGGTACAAATGGGTGGAGGATTCAGTCAAGACCAGGAAGAGGTATAGATTCGTGCATTAGGCAATAGAGATATAGGCTGTAGATATTGTTATCAGAAGCGTATCATCAATCGTTAGAATGCACAACGTTATCGGAGGAAGCAGATGATATAATGCTTACTGGACAAGACGTCATGACGTCCTGGGACAACTTCTCATTACTGTTTACCAGCGCAGGACTAAAGCGTGGTCTCCACGACTTAGAAACTTGGGCTAGTCCAGTGACACGCTGAGCAACTCGTACTGGGGATATCTGTGATTTTCCGAAGCCATGTATTTTTTTAGTGCATTCATTTGACACCTCACGAAACATTATGATTCATCCGATACATCAGCATTCCCACTATAAAATATGAAGAAAAACACGCAAACCACGTTTAAAACAACTTAGAATTGAATTATATTGTTTCGATTGTATTTCATCGATGTGTTTACCAGGGGTGTGGCAATCTGTAAAGTGCTTCTCTGATTTTAGCTAATGCCATTTAGTGCTCTCATATATATATATATAAAGCTTCTCATGTAAGTCGTTTTGGAATTAGGTGGTGATCATCAGGACTTTCAATGTAAACTGACGGTAAAGTTTTGATCAGTGTGATGGGTATACGAACAAACAAAAGAAAATATATTTAACAATAGGCTATTATATTCAATATGAAAAAAAAAAAGATTGATTAGAACCCATCTTCAGCCTTAAATCTAAATACACAAGCTATCTAGTCCCCAGCAGGTTTCATAACTTGGCAGCTAGAGAGTGTTCAGGAGTACAGACAGTATTGAAACTGCAACGTCTCGTGCACTCACTCTGCACTGTCCCTGAAGATTATAACTGAACGTCATTACTATTTACAGCGCAAATAGGGATTCCAGAGTCCCACTGTGTAGCCCCGTCTTGGATTCTATACGATTCTCCAGTTCGTCCACACGCAATCTTCGTCCAAACTTTTGTTGGTTCACAACACAGACGGTCTTGTGGTTGGAAGGAAATCAGGTCTCTCTACATGTAGTTGTCGACAGAAGCACACACACACACACACACACACACACACACACACACAACATATACATACAAATAAGATCAAAGACATAATACAAATATATACAAAGTTAAGACATGGGGCGACATGAGTAAAACTCTCCCCGTACCAAGCAAATAGTAATCACATAAATACACATGCACCACTGGCTTAGGCTGGGGTATATGTGTGTAGACACATTAGGTGTTAAGACATGGTACATATAAACACGTGGACTCTTAGGAACATACTTGATCTTGCGCAAAACTGTGATCCTTTCCAATATATATTTTTTTTTATTTTTATTATACTTTGTCGCTGTCTCCCGCGTTTGCGAGGTAGCGCAAGGAAACAGACGAAAGAAATGGCCCAACCTCCCCCCCATACACATTTATATACATACGTCCACGCACGCAAATATACATACCTCCACAGCTTTCCATGGTTTACCCCAGACGCTTCACATGCCTTGATTCAATCCACTAACAGCACGTCAACCCCGGTATACCACATCGCTCCAATTCACTCTATTCCTTGCCCTCCTTTCACCCTCCTGCATGTTCAGGCCCCGATCACACAAAATCTTTTTCACTCCATCTTTCCACCTCCAATTTGGTCTCCCTCTTCTCCTCGTTCCCTCCACCTCCGACACATATATCCTCTTGGTCAATCTTTCCTCACTCATTCTCTCCATGTGCCCAAACCACTTCAAAACACCCTCTTCTGCTCTCTCAACCACGCTCTTTTTATTTCCACACATCTCTCTTACCCCTACGTTACTCACTCGATCAAACCACCTCACACCACACATTGTCCTCAAACATCTCATTTCCAGCACATCCATCCTCCTGCGCACAACTCTATCCATAGCCCACGCCTCGCAACCATACAACATTGTTGGAACCACTATTCCTTCAAACATACCCATTTTTGCTTTCCGAGATAATGTTCTCGACTTCCACACATTCTTCAAGGCCCCCAGAATTTTCGCCCCCTCCCCCACCCTATGATCCACTTCCGCTTCCATGGTTCCATCCGCTGCCAGATCCACTCCCAGATATCTAAAACACTTCACTTCCTACAGTTTTTCTCCATTCAAACTCACCTCCCAATTGACTTGACCCTCAACCCTACTGTACCTAATAACCTTGCTCTTATTCACATTTACTCTTAACTTTCTTCTTCCACACACTTTACCAAACTCAGTCACCAGCTTCTGCAGTTTCTCACATGAATCAGCCACCAGCGCTGTATCATCAGCGAACAACAACTGACTCACTTCCCAAGCTCTCTCATCCCCAACAGACTTCATACTTGCCCCTCTTTCCAAAACTCTTGCATTTACCTCCCTAACAACCCCATCCATAAACAAATTAAACAACCATGGAGACATCACACACCCCTGCCGCAAACCTACATTCACTGAGAACCAATCACTTTCCTCTCTTCCTACACGTACACATGCCTTACATCTTTCAAACTATTCGTCATTTCCCGCGTTAGCGAGGTAGCGTTAAGAACAGAGGACTGGGCCTTTGAGGGAATATCCTCACCTGGCCCCCTTCTCTGTTCCTTCTTTAGGAAAAAAAAAAAAACAATTTTCCTTCACTTCATGACACTTGGTACCTAAACAATTACAGCCCACAGTAAACAACTGTAATCTACCACTGTCAGATGAGAGACTGATAACAACCCATACTAACATAGTCTGTCGCGGGTACATACAATAGTGCCTGACACAAAACCTTTAGATAATCACCAACAGAAATAATACAAGTTACATAAACATAATTCATTTATGAAAGGTAAGGTTGACCAGAGGTATAAAGAAAAAATTCAAGACTCGACCAGGCCAACGTGCTACCTGCTTCTGAAATACGTCTCAAAGTATCTAGGATAATGATAATAATGATATAAGGGAACACCAACACCTTACTTCCTGGATCTCTGGTTAGTCCGTTGCTCCGAGCGACCACACCATACACCACATACCTTTCACTCCTCAGCGAAACATAACTGCCTCATTGTTTCACTTCACCCCCGTTTACCTGCCTACTGTCGACTCACTTCGTAGTTGTCAAGGACTAGAGATACTGCTAACTAGTTAGTTCGACCAGCTAGTCGAGTCATTACACTATTATACTGCAAAGCGAGGTGTTCCTGTACTGGCTTTATAGGTGAATGCGAGAGGATAGATATATATCGTGACATTTCGCTTCCTCCTTGAAGAAAGCATTTCAACCCAATTTCAATACGAGCTGAGTGATGAAATCTGGCCCAGGGCAACCGAAACAGCAACTCATGATGATTTTGAGCAACCTATATAGGCAAGAGAGCCGTAACCAACAGAACCGTGAATATGGTGCTTCAGTTCACAAATTGAACGGACCAACAGTATAGTCTTGGTAATTTAGGTAGATTACAGAGATAGTGACGACCCCGGGGATTTACTTAACCGTGAGATAGATGAAGAGAAGTACAGCAACCCCATCAAAGTTTTGGGTAGCCATGTTAACCCAGGAACAGGTGTGAAAACACATCACAGGTTAACGAGCCCATAACGACACTGAGACGAGCCATGACAGCAGTGACTAGGGCACATCCAGGTCTAGAACTCTTAGAAATTACTCCCGTAGTTAACCGGGGCTGGGCAGTGGGGAGGGAGGGGAGTTGTTACCTCGGGGGGTGAGGTGTTACATCACCAAATAAACTGAGGGGTTGGTTGTTTTGGTTTGCTTACTGTGATGTATGATCATCAGTGGAACCGCTGTTGGATCAGTGGAGAAGGGAATGGGACAGACAGATGATGCAATTATTTGTAGGCAGGTGAACGTAATCATCTTGACCAGTCTTGCACCAGTCAGCTGCCTTGTGAGTCAGGGTTTGTCAGGAGCGTAACTGGACGGTCGACCCTCGACGTGTCCCCTATTTTTTTTTGAGGTCAGTGATGTCAAGGGAAACACGTGACCAGATGCGAGCCCGAGAGACACTGACACCGCTCTTATTTCAGCCTCTGATGTGAGCCAGCCAACCACACACACACACACACACACACACACACACACACACACACACAGTAGCTTTAAGCAAAATCGTCTGTGGGTCAGTAGCTCCTCTTAACTGCATACCAAGCAACCGAACTCCCCCCTCCGGACGGGAATCGAGTTTAAATGCCCCAGTTTCAAATACGCCACAGCATATGATGTTATTTGAGAGAAAAGATTGGCCATGGGCACGTATATAGATCTGACACTCACCATCAGGGTGAAAAATATAAGAAAACGGGTATAAGATAGTAAGCTATACACTAAAGTACGATCTGACAGTGGGAGTGAAAGGATGGGTTCTCGCCACCCACCAGCACCCGTGGTGGTGCACACGCCCCTCCCCCCTCCACAATCCATGGCAGCTGCCACAAGCTGCATGTTTCTAGACCTCATATCACGCTTGAGAGTTCAGTGTTTGAAGATGATGCTTATATATCCACCTCTTTCATTGTTTGATAGGATGAAAAGATTGGGAAGAGTGGACAATAATATATACATATATTTGGTGGATGGGATTTACTGAAGACGTGTCACATCTGCCCCTTTTACCAGAACCGGTGTGACTCACCCAGACTGGCTTTTTTAAACACCCTTACCAGCTGTGTTTCTTTCCCCTCAAGTTATCATGGGGTTATCATTGCTGAGCTTTGCTTCCACTAGGATCATGGAACATACCCCCCTTGGCAACGTGCATGGAAAGCCATGTCTTGAGCTGAAAGCTGTCATGCACATCTTGTTGCAACTACAGTATTTTACTCTTATCTTTAACCTTCTTCCTAGTTGCAAGGAAGGAGCTACAAGCACTCGCCTCTAGGCCTGGGTCTAATACAAGCAACATGGATGATACGTAGAACTTTATTTATTGGAGTTATGAAAATCAGTTCTCACGACACGAAAAGAGTCTCTTTTTCTTCAGGCATAGGGAAGCTTACTTAAAATAGTACCCTAAAATCGACTACTCCCACAAGTAAAAGAGTTGCTCATGCTTGTGAATCACTCAGCCCTGCGTCCTCTTCTGCAGTTTAATCAATACCTTGCAACTCAGCCTGACATCCTGTTGCCAAACGAAGAGGACATGGTTTGGAAGATTTATGCCTTATTTAAGTGTTATCACGCATGTACTTACCATGACACCCCTACGGGTGGTGCTTGGTAAGTGACTGAATATACAATGGTGTTTGAATCGTCTAACTTCATTCGGGATACGAGGAAATGCAGTAAAACAAGACCAGGTGAATCATATACCCATCGTTGCAGCAAGTCAGTGTTACCAACTTCCCACACCGCATGTCTTCATGCTTCCGCATTTCAGTTTCGAATTATTTTATGCTATTTAAAGGCTAGGGTGAAGCAGAGTATCGAAGACATGTATACAGACGTACGAAGCTGTAGGGCAAATATAAATGGTGAAGATTTAACTGATAATGATGAATAAGAGGGAGGCGTGTCGATCTGTGTTAGACACTTGGGAGGCTGCGGGGGCCTGTGACCTTTGCCAGTTCGTACGCTGAAAATCATCCCACCAAAAACATGATTAATAAGACCTTTAAGCTTGAGCCATTTGCTTATGTTGCATAGTCGTAAGCATGAATGGCCATCTCTCTACCTGTCCAGAGAGTTAGAGCAGTTCATAGAACTTGAAAAACATCGATTATATGGAACGTTTTCCAAGAAACCGTTACAACATGAGCAGTAGAGAGATATGCCAAGTACGTTCATTACCATGGAATTTATTATTCATTTATGAGAGGAAAATGAGAGAAGGAACAATGATATACTAATATACCAACAGGATTTCTTATAATAGATGGAAGTATATAAAGAGAAATGAAGTGGATATTTCTTTATTTTTCTTTAAAAAATGATTGTTGTTATGTAACATTGGAAGTTCGTTACTTGCAAGTTGTGGTGGTTACTTTTGAAAATTTGTTTCACCATAATGTATACTAAGCACTTAAGCAAACAATTTTATTAGTGAAATCAAAACACGAATGTTTGTGTAGCAAGACCAATTTTCTTTTGACTAAATATGGACTACTTAACATTTTGACGGGTTACGGTGAACCGCCTCGTAAAGGCAAGGCTTTTAATTCTCTACCGTGCTGTTCACCTAAAAAGGATGCAGTCATTTCCATATAAGCTGTGGCAGTCATCCTTTAAACTAAGGTTGCTTTAAGGGAAAGTCAAGGCTGTTCTAGATTGGACGGCTCTAGCCTCTGTGATAAATCATCAGTATTTTGCCTTTTCTTGAGACAATACAACCTCTTGAAGTATACATTGTGAACCTACTTGGCGGAAATACTTTACATATAATGATAGATTTGTATAAAACAAAAGTATTTTTGAACAAATAGCTTAATTTCATCTCTGCTGTCCACCCTGAGCAGGGCCTCCCTGATTCGAATACCACCGCGCAGTAGCATATCAAGACAAAACCTGTTCGATTTTTAATTACAGCTTATAAAGTAAAATTTAGATACGAATAATATTGTAAAAAATAGTAAAGTGCTTGGGTAACAATAAATTAATATTTATTACAAGAAATCAATACAAAGAAAAGAAACGAGTGGAATTAAGTTCTCTGCTGACTGCTTGCAGCCCCGTCCCCCCAAGGTTCGGTGCGGCCTCCCTTCAAAGCTCCAGTCAGAAGCTGCTGTTAACGGTCGCCGGCAGGACACACACACACTTACACCACCATGAGGGAAATTGTTCATCTTCAGACCGGCCAGTGCGGCAACCAGATTGGAACCAAGGTAAGAGAACTTGGAGATGTTACTGTGGAATTGTTGGATATATGGATGTAGTTGAAATTGTATGTGTTTGTCAACTTGCGTTGATGTCATTGATGGGGCGTTGCCGGATGCCGGTGTTTGTGTTAAATGGCGACTGGACAGGTTTAGGTATACTAGATGTTAATGTAGGCTTATTTCTTTAAAGTTTTTAGTGTATTCTTGTATTTCCATGCATATCCGACTACTTACTAGATTTTAGGTGTAGTTCGCTAATGGGATAGACAACTTATAGCATTACACTGTACTGAAAGTCGAAGATTGTGGCTTGCGTGTAGACCTAATGATGATAAAGTAATTTGCACGTGAATTTTTTGTGCGAGTTGAGGTGTGGCTTAGAGTGAGTCACCCGCGAGGAGGCAGCAGCCGGCTCCCGCCGCCGCCTCCGCCACTCCCGCCATCCACCATTGTCTACGTCGACCGCCATTCCAGATACGCTTCATTTAAATTTTCCCAAGTTTTCTCCCGAGTTGTTTGTGTCGGATGAGGCTAGTATCTCGTGATTCAGGTTCATAGAAGTTGAGACTAGTAGCATATTTGTGGTTTCTGTATGTTTAAGACTTAATAGGGGTGAAAGTCAGTGTACATGAGATGTCATATACTTCGAGTGATTGATTGCCTTGTTGCAGGTATAAGCATTTATTGTGGCTTGATGTTTCAGGTTTTACGTATCTACCATGTATTTTCAGAGTTGTAAAGAAATAGGAATTGCGAACCAGCCAGGCTGTAATAGTGTCTGAAACCAGTCTGACCGTAAAGTTGTATGACGAGTAGAACCAGACCAGTGTGAACCTGTGGCTAGACAATCCTGGAGCGTTGGTAGTAATTGTGGTGGATAGGTATGGAATGTGAGCTAAAATCAGAATTTTGATAGCATGGTCCTTATTTTATGCATTTCCGTTAGGATAATGGGTACTTTAGTGGAAAAAAGTTTGGTTCTCTAGTGCCTTTGTTCACGTGGCAGATGATTCAATGTCAGTTTTCTTTTCATATGAAGATGGGATGAAATCATATACTCCAAGGTTTAGGATACGTATCCCTGACTCTGACTTGTACCTAATCGATATAATTTTATTTCAGTTCTGGGAAATTATCAGTGATGAACATGGCATCCAGCCCACTGGAGAATACACTGGTGCCGACAAAGACTTGATGGAGCTCCAGTTGGAACGCATCAATGTCTACTACAATGAAGGCAACCAAGGAAAGTACGTGCCCCGTGCTGTTCTGGTCGATCTGGAGCCTGGCACTATGGACAGTGTAAGGGCTGGACCTCATGGGCAACTCTTCAAACCAGACAGCTTCGTATTTGGTAAGTTTGTCTTCTCTCGTGTCTTCCATGTATATTGCTCATTGTCTCGTGAAATATTCATATCTATTAAATTCATGTTAATGTATTTTTTTTTTTTTTTTTTTTTTTTTTTTTTTTTTTTTAGGTCAGAGTGGTGCCGGCAACAACTGGGCTAAGGGTCATTACACAGAAGGCGCTGAACTTGTAGACTCTGTCCTTGATGTTATCCGCAAGGAAGCAGAGAAGTGCGACTGTCTTCAGGGCTTTCAGCTTACACATTCCCTTGGTGGTGGTACCGGATCTGGTATGGGCACACTTCTAGTCTCAAAAATCCGTGAAGAGTTCCCCGATAGAATAATGAACACCTTCTCTGTTGTCCCATCTCCTAAGGTATGTAAAGGTTTAAATTTGATGTTTGAGCCACTTCCAGATTGGTAGGCTTGAAGGTTAAGTTTGAGGTGAAGTATGTTCTGTCATGAGATTGGGATTTTGATGCATCTCAATTTCGTGGTAATATAGAATTTTCTAAGATGTGCTTCAGAGTTGAAAATTCCACCAAAATATGTATTGTGGAGTCTGATGTAAAGTATCTATGGACTTATGAAGTGAGGGTCTAGGAATGGTTAGTGATTGCATGTTTATGATGCATTGTGTATGGAGGTTGTGAAGATGGTCTTGATGAATAGTGAGTGCAAAGTTAGAAAAGACTTTGAGAGTTGATGAATTACCATTAAAGGGTCACATGTCTTTGAGATCTTTGTTCCTTTCTTGTGAAATCTGATGGGGTGCTGAGTATTTGTAAAGTATATTTATATAGATATGTTAAAGATGTAGGGTCATAATTTTTGACGATGAGCAGGGCACTGAATGGTACAGTTCATTGTCAAGCATGGGATAAGCAGTAAGAAGATCTGTACATTATCTGTGACCCACTACGACATAGACATCAGAACATTTAATGTTTGCATCTGAACACTACAGTGCCTGGCGACATCCATGGGAGTGTACTTGAGCGAGGAAAATTAACCATTGCTTGACTTCAAAGGCAACTTTACAAATTTTTGTTAATCTGTGAAAAGCTTAAACTGAACATGTACCAAATCTATTATTGCTCGAGAGCTGTGCACTGGATATTTGCATGACATTTGGACTTCATTGGGGATACTGAGTTGCCTTCCCAATTTTGTTAGGTATTAACTTCGGAGATACCATTAGATAATTGCACTACAATAAATTGGTACCAGCAGAATCTTATTTAGTTTAGTGGTACCAGTATATTCTTAAACTACAAGAAATTGGTACCAGCAGATTCTTCTTGACCCTTAGTTTAGTTTTTTATGCAATTTCCCTTTAGGTTGAAAGCCTTGTCCATATTGTCATGTCATTTATTGGGAGTCGGCTAAAAGGTGAAATCCCACGCCATTTACTCAAAGGAATCCATTGGTATCACTTCATCAGAACCTGTTAGGTATATCCAATTTGATGAATTAATTCTAATTGTGTGTAAACTGATTTCATGATGTATTAATCTTGGATCCCATGAAAATTGTAAATATAGTTGGGAAAAATGTTTTTCACAGGTATGTTTACTAGTGATTGTTGTGGTCACTTCTAGATGCCTTGCTCGTACTTATATTGTAAGGATATTTGTATTTCTCTGCAGTAATTGACTTTATAAACTTATCCAATTACAAGAGCCCATTTTACTGACACATAGAACCTGTCAGGCTTGACCTAGTCATTATTTGCTTAAAATTGCATTATCAGCTCTATAGAGTCTATTATTTTTCATATGTACTATCCGATGCCTGGGATTGTAGTGGACTAATGAAGGTTCTTTGCTAGGATTTGCTGTGAAATGCTTAAAGGTAACACAAAGTAGGGATTGCAATCGATTTCAGCCCATCCTTTTCATAATTGTTTTTCTGATGTTTAGGTGTTAAGAATTGAATTACATTTTTCTGATGTTTAGGTCTTAAGAATTACATATCCAGGAATTCTCATTTGATTCTCTTCTAATGAACTTTGCCTATCCTTATGGTTCTCAATTAGTGGTGTGATTGCATGTTGGACGATTTGCTTAACTCGTTAAATGCATAGTAGTTGGTAGGCAGCTAACAACCAGGGAGGTATATTACCAGTACTACCTGCCTGGATATCAGGAGGGTTTGTGAGTTGCTTAGTGACCCAGCACTTCAATGGTTGTCAGATTGTATTCTTATGACCTAGGTGGCTTTTCTCTGCCTTACTCCCAAGTGAAACTAAGGCATTCCATCCTCAAACATACAGTTCCTTCTTGTACATAACACGTGGCATTTGACTCGCCCATTGTAACTAAATTTTCCTACTGTTAGCAGTACGGGTTAGCCCTGTTTTTAGAAAACGGTAGCAGCAATAGTTAAAAACATTTAGAGAGGAGCATTAGATAGGTATATTATGTATGAGCATGTGCAACACTGTGCTAGTTTCCCTTTGCCAGTGGTTTAAGGATTAGGCACTAAGGCTAACCAGTGGCACTGGAATTAACAAGCTATCGAGACAATGTGGCCACACCCTTGAGGTAGTAATAATTTGAACATCCATCAGAGATATAGCTAGATAGGTTAATACTTGGTGAAACATGAAAACCCTGCTTATGCATAATAATGTATTGTGATGAGATGATTAATAGCATGTTCAATCATTTAAATTTTGGTAGAGGTAACCTGTTTTTGAGTCTGGGATGTGTATCCCTTAAAGCGGTACTGATCATAACTTTTCTAATCGTATTTATAACGATAGTTGGGATTTATGCGAGACTTCCCCTTTGCTCAACAAGTAATGAGTGCTTCATTGGTATATTTGTAACAAAAAAATGATTATGTACAGTGATGAAAGCTTTTTTGTGTTAAGGTAATTACATAAAAAAAGTTATGGTACTACAGTACATTTAAAGTCAAATGTTGTAGAACCACAGTCTCGGCATTTTTATGAAGTGGCATCGATATGGGAGGAGCTATTTTACCTGTGTGAACTAATTGTTGGTGTAGCCAATCCCAGGCATTGATAATAGCCAGATGCTTTCTAGTCTTGCTTTATGTAATATTATTTTGCTTTTTCGCTGTCTCCCGCGTTAGCGAGGTAGCACAAGGAAACAGATGAAAGAAATGGCCCAACCCACCCACATACACATGTATATACGTACACGTCCACACACGCAAATATACATACCTATACATCTCAACGTATAAATGTATATACACAGACATATACATATATATGCGTACATAATTCATACTGTCTGCCTTTATTCATTCCCATTGCCACCTCGCCACACAAGAAATAACAACCCCCTCCTGTGTGTGAGATAGCACTAGGAAAAGACAACAAAGGCCCCATTTGTTCACATTCAGTCTCTACCAGTCATGTAATAATGCACCGAAACCACAGCTCCCTTTCCACATCCAGGCCCCATAGAACTTTCCATGGTTTACCCCAGACTCTTCACATGCCCTGGTTCAATCCATTGACAGCACGTCAACCCCGGTATACCACATCGTTCCAGTTCACTCTATTCCTTGCATGCCTTTCACCCTCCTGCATGTTCAGGCCCCGATCATTCAAAATCTTTTTCACTCCATCTTTCCACCTCCATTTTGGTCTCCCACTTCTCATTCCCTCCACCTCTTGACACATATATACTCTTTCACTTTCCTCGCTCTTTCTCTCCATGTGACCAAACCATTTCAAAACACCTGCTTTTTGCTCTCTCAAACACACACTTTTTATTACCACACATCTCTCTTACCTTATTATTACTTACTCAATCAAACCACCTCACACCACATATTGTCCTCGAACATCTCATTTACAGCACATCCATCCTCCTGCGCACAACTCTATCCATATCCCACCTCGCAACCATACATCACTGTTGGAACCACTATTCCATCAAACAACCCATTTTTGCTTTCCAAGATAAAGTTCTCAACTTCCACACATTCTTCAAGGCTCTCAGGATTTTCGCCCCCTCCCCCACCCTATGATTCACTTCCACTTCCATGGTTCCATCCGCTGCCAAATCCACTCCCATATATCTAAGACACTTCACTTCCTGCACTTTTTCTCCATTTAAACTTTCCTCCCAATTTACATGACCCTCAACCCTACTGTACCTAATAACCTTGCTCTTATTCACATTTACTCTCAACTTTCTTCTTTCACACACTTTACCAAACTGTCACCAGCTTCTGCAGTTTCTCACATGAATCAGCCCCCAGCACTGTATCATCAGCAAACAACAACTCACTTCCCAAGCTCTCATCCACAACAGACTGCATACTTGCCCGTTTTCAAAACTCTTGCATTCACCTCCCTAACAACCCCATCCGTAAACAAATTAAACAACCATGGAGACATCACGAACCTACATTCACTGAGAACCAATTTTCCTCTCTTCGTACACGTACACCTGCCTTACATCCTCGATAAAAACTTTTCACTGCTTCTAACAACTTGCCTCCCTCACCATATATTCTTGATACCTTCCACACAGCATCTCTATCAACTCTATCATATGCCTTCTCCAGATCCATAAATGCTACATACAAATCCATTTGCTTTTTTAAGTATTTCTCATTTACATTCTTCAAAACAAACACCTGATCCACACATCCTCTACCAATTCTGAAACCACACCGCACTTCCCCAATCTGATGCTCTGTACATGCCTTCACCCTCTCAATCAATACCCTCCCATATAATTTCCCAGGAATAATCGACAAACTTATACCTCAGTAATTTGAGCACTCGCATTTGTCCCCTTTGCCTTTATACAATGGCACTATGCAAGCATAGTGCATATCTTTAAAAAAAAAAAAAAAGTCTCCCCAGTCTTACTAATTATTGTTAATGATTTTGGATAGCATGTATTGACATTACTTTTTAATGCATAGATAAGAAAGGCACAAAATTTAGAAATTGGTGAAATTTATATTACTCATATGGTAGTAGTTCATGATTAAAATTGAACCTTTTATGAAAGTAATGGAGTAAGTTACAAGATTAAAATAAATGGATAGCAGTTAGGAATTGCCTGTACAACTCACCGATGTTTTATTAAGTTACAAAAACAAATATTAGATGAGAAAATTTTGTAAATTTATCTTAGATGCTTGTGTACAGTAACGGGTGTTTCTTGATTTTTACTTCCAGCCACACATTAGATGTTCATGACTGTTATTCATGTTGAGGAAAGTACTTTGCCCAATTCAGAGTATGACACTATTGTTTTGTGGATTTTAGTGAGTGAAATCTGACTTACTTGGGATTAAACAGTTGCAGTGATGTGTTTTTGTGGATTTTACCAAGTGAAATCTAACCGATTTAAGATTAAGCAGTTGCAGTGATAAGGGTGTTTAAGAAATGAAGTTCACCAGATCTCTTCATCTTATATTTTGCTATTTTTAGTTTAGATTTTTACTGTTCCTTGGGAAACTTTCTAGTTATTTTTTAGAAGGGGTTAAGGTCAACCAACAAGACATTGTTCTTTGATATTTATTACTGTTTAATCTTTGAATGCTAAATAACTTGCAGAAAGTTCAAATTGTTTTCGTTAAATGAATGGGGGGGGGAATCTTGATCATTTCCTGCTTTACATACAAAAAAACTAATTGTAGAGAGTCCTGAGTTTGTGTTGTCAGTTCCCTGAAAAGCAGCTTGCTCCTACACTAACCATATTTTGTCAGGGCATCAACTGTGTCTTATAAAGGAGTGATTTATACGGTTAATTATTGAAAGTTATTAATTTAGGATATATTTCTTTGCATGATTTGCACCTTTATTTTTTGCCGGTATTTTTCATTGATTTATTCATGCGTGTGCACTTGGTATCCTGTAAGGACCTTGTGGTTTGTTGCCATTTGCTCACCTTTATAACCTTTTGTTACATTAGTTTTGATTTGTTAGATAAGGTTGGGTGCAATTGTTACTAATAGATAACATTATCCTGTGAGGACCTTGTGGTTTGTTGCCATTTGCTCACCTCTATAACATTTTGTAACATTAGTTTTGATTTGTTGAATAAGGGTGCAATTGTTACTAATAGATAACCTGAGGTTTTTGCTCCTACTCATAACTTAAACATTGTACACATTTTGTAATTCCTTGAATATTACTCACAACATAATTATAAGATTGGGCATAGCTGGGTAGGTCAACATATTTCTTTGAATTGTTTCACATTTATTGTGTAGGGTTTTTGGATGTATTAAGGTTGAATACATCACTTTATTTATCAATTGGATTTTTGCCATCACATGGTGAGAAACATTAATAAAGGTGTTTCAAGATTCAGATTGAGAAGACATCTGATGGTTATTTTAATTGTAGATTTTACATGAAAGGTTTTTGTTTATAAGTTGACATGCTTTCTTTTGGAACTGAACCAAGGCGTGTAAGGGGGGAACCTTGGGAAGGTCTGTCGGCCTTGGTTGTGTTGAGGTAGCTGTAGTTTGTGACATGACATCCAGATAGGTGGTTGAGTAAATGTGGCATATTCATCTGTTCTGGTGCTTATTCAGTATTGTAGGAAATTGCAGATAAGATGGATTGAGTAAATAGTTTACCATAATGTGAATAATCAAGATCACCAGTATGACTGAATCCTGTAAAGTAACCTCAGTTTTGAATCAAAGGCTAAGTATGAAAGTAATTAAACAATGTTTGATACAGATGAGCTAGAATCGAGTGAATTCTTGAATGTAGCCTATGTGGTTGCATCAAAGGCTAGGTTTTTGGGGGATCTGTGATTTTTGAGCCAGAAATATTAGGTATGTTAATACAGGATGTTACCAGTTGTGAAAAGTTAATGCCTCACAGGCATAAAATAATGCCCAAAGTTTTTGTTTGTCCCTAGTAGTATGTAGAGGTTGCATCACAAATTGGTCTTGTATGCACAGTCTGTGGCAGTCTTAATAGTAATGAAATAGGGTAAGGGTAATGCAGTTGAAATTTATAGATGTACGTGTGTGCCATGTCAATAGCAGTATTAGTGAATGACTGAGTTTTTCTTGTGTGGCAGCATGGGCCTTTGATTCAACTGGAGTTACATCATGGGTTGGATATAGTTGTCATACTCTTAAAGGGTCAGCTCATGTATGTGCTATAGTAGTTTCCCAGTTAGAGTAGTTGAAAGCATAGTTGAAGATGTTCTAATAGACTAAGAGTACTTCCCTTCAAATTCACAGAATTTATATGCAACTTGGTTGCATATAAAGTTTTACTAGTATTTCTTAACTTCAAGTGGAATTTGGTTGGTGGAACAGTATTACAAGCTTTAATGATTTTTGGATTGTGTGGCTGCCAAGTTTGTTGAAATTCACAGATCGTCACACACACACACACCCCAGTTCTGAATAACAAAATCCACAAAACTTGGCAAATATTTTCAGTATGTGATGGTTACACTGACGAGAAATTTGTTGCATGTATTCTTCTTAAGAATGTTGAACCCAATTGGAGGTTAAAAATTTTTAGTTTTGGTGTAGTAGTTTCTCTGGACACCTGATACTTGTCAGCTATGTAGTATTGTAAATGTTCCATGGAACCCTTGTAGCATTTTTAGTAATGTTAATGTTTTAAGTTCTCTTCAAAGTAGCAAACTAATGTATGTTATTTTTCAGGTTTCAGATACTGTTGTAGAGCCCTACAATGCCACCTTGTCAATTCACCAACTTGTTGAGAACACTGATGAAACATACTGTATTGATAATGAGGCCCTGTACGACATCTGCTTCAGAACACTTAAGCTCCAGAACCCCACCTACGGCGACCTTAACCATCTCGTTTCCCTCACAATGTCTGGTGTCACAACGTGCTTCAGATTCCCAGGTCAACTCAACGCAGATCTCAGAAAATTGGCCGTTAACATGGTGCCCTTCCCCCGTCTTCACTTCTTCATGCCTGGATTTGCACCTCTGACTGCACGTGGTTCACAGCAGTACCGCGCCTTGACTGTCCCAGAGCTTACACAACAGATGTTTGATGCTAAGAACATGATGGCTGCCTGCGATCCTAGACATGGACGTTATTTGACAGTAGCAGCTATTTTCCGTGGTCGCATGTCCATGAAGGAGGTTGATGAGCAGATGTACAATATCCAGAATAAGAACTCTTCCTTCTTTGTTGAATGGATCCCCAACAACGTAAAGACTGCCGTATGCGACATTCCCCCTCGTGGTATCAAGATGGCATCCACCTTCATTGGCAACTCCACCGCAATTCAAGAGCTATTTAAGCGCGTAAGTGAACAGTTTACTGCTATGTTCAGGAGAAAGGCTTTCCTTCATTGGTACACTGGTGAGGGCATGGACGAGATGGAGTTCACTGAAGCAGAATCAAACATGAACGATTTGGTGTCAGAATATCAACAATACCAGGAAGCTACTGCAGATGATGAGGCAGAATTTGAGGAAGAAGGTGAAGTTGAAGGCGAATATGCTTAAGTTACTAAATTATCAACTTGAATTCTGTGTTTTCTTTATCATTCATTGTACATTCCTTATTTGCCCCATATGAACAAATGTGAACAAATTTATATCTTCCATTTCTTTCTATTTTTTTGTAATATGATTTATAGCACAAACACCTGGTTTTCCTTACCATTCTTATGTAACTATATTGGGTAATTCTGAAATATCTTTGAATTCAATCATTTGCTCAAGAATAAGGTTGCACCCTTTGTATGACGATTGGTTCGTTTCTAGAAAAAGTAAAGAATTGGAGAGAATAGTAGAATTTCCAACAGCTTAGAATTGTTACATATGTGAACTGAAATGAAATTATTCCAAACTGAAATTTATCAGTTTAAAATATACATTCAAAGTCCTTTTGAATACAGTATTCCTTAAACCACAAAACTGAAATTTTATGAAATTTTTTATGGTATTTTCAGTTTGGGCTAATGAAACAAAGATCATGGAAGCAAGTATGATATGCACGTACTTGAAAAGGTATTGAAAATTGGACATTTTCACGGATTTCATTTGCTGGTAATGTATTAGTTTAATCTCCAGCAGATTTTAGAGGAAACAACTCATTGATAACTACCCGTAGTTGCATTATACATGGTTACCGGTGCAGGTAAAACCTGCACTAGTAGACAAGTGGCATAGTAAAGATTTATGAATGATCTAATAAACGTGGATTGGTTTGATTGGTATTCTGAGGAATCAAATGAGGTGATTATTTTTCGAGTACCTGAAAAAAATTTTATTGTATCGCCATAATTACTTAAACCAATGTGCCCATGCATGCAACTGGTTGACGTTAATTTTTTTTGTCATTCGCTTCAGGCTACAATAAGTGCTGAAAGTTTTGGCAGAACTTGAATGGTATTTTCTTTGACGGTACTATTGATTAACGCATTTGAAATAACCGGTCCACCACTAGTAATAAAAAAGCCAAACAAATTACTGCTTTGTATTGTTTTAACACCTGTTTATAATTGCATTTGTGGTCTAGAGCTTTTAACATTTATCCAGTGTTGTCCACTACTGGGAAGATTTTACTGAAACGTAGCTTGTATGTTGTCTATCAGTTTAGTCATCTTAAGAACTCGTGTATACTGTATCGTTGATCTTTGTTTATAATTGGTTACTCGGTCAAGGACTTCAAACATTTTCCAACTAGTATTGGCCACTACTATATTTTACTACAAGTTATGTAGCCGGTTTCCTTTTAGTGTGCGAGGGCGTGCATTTGGAAGACTTACGGCCTCCCTAATATATATATATATATATATATATATATATATATATATATATATATATATATATATATATATATATATATATTGCGCAATGAGTACACTGATAGATAATGCCTTCTAACAGCAAGGATTTGAACCCCATGTATGTAACCAAATGGTAGGGTGTTCGATTCCTCACTATGTGGTAGGTATGTGCTGATACTCACGAGGATAGAGACGACAAACCGGAGCGAGCGTTTGTGTAGAACGTGTATGACAGACGAGAGGATTGTGTACGTATATATGTGTGAGTTGGCGGCAGATATGGTGATATGGTATTCGGCTTCCCGTGCCGTTTCGAAGCAGCAGCAGCAAATGTGGACAGCGTTGTTCACCTGCTACAATACAATTGTGGTTCATGGGAACGCCACCACATATACATAGGAAAGACTAGCAGTTGCCTTACTTTTAGTCCAAACTGACGACTGGTGGGCCTGAGCCATTGTGGATTTCAGGTAGACAGCTGTAAATCATGTGATAGACTTGAGATTATCTTACCAGCTATGGTCTCCTATATAAGTACAAAATTTAGGTCAATATTATTCGGTCCAAGCTAGTAAGCATTATCATTCTGAGTATGCTGATGAATATCTTGTAAAAGTATTGCGAATACTGTTTTATTACATCCACAGAAAGTGGATAACCACATTTGTATGAAGTCGGTTGCCGATAGGACCTGGTAAAGTGGATTTCAGAATCAAAAATTTTTTTTAATCAAAACGTCACACTGCTCCCCTTGCATCCATCGCGTGTGGCTCATCCTAAGCATAAGCCATATTTTGCAAAAAAAAAAAAAAAAAAAAACCGAAGGCTGCCGTTTTCAGAATGCTGATACCGTGTTTGTAACATAGGTTAATTGTTAAGCCCTAACGCACCTCCACAACACTGTAGAGCTAAGGGAAACCCTTGCTGTTGGAGAACTTGTTATTCATTGGTTAACAAGACGTCTGGGTTTATCGTTCAGGCAGCCGTGATCCTCAGGGTGTTGAAAATTCGTAGATAATGCTGAACATATCTCAGAGGATTGTAGTTGATACCAAGAGATGAAAATTCTTTCCTTGAACTTATGATCTCGAATTCTTTAGGACTGAGCTGGGCATTAACAGTATCACATCCCGTCCCAACAACACTGTGCAAGCATGAAGTTCCAACCGCTGCAGTCTTAACTCTGCGGTGATGACAAATCTAGCATGTTTTAGTGCCTCATCTACTGGAGATTTTGCGAGATACTAATACTTTGGCCAAGACCTATAATGACATTTGTAAGGTCAGTGGGCTTTGCTAGAACACTTTCGGAACTATGTTGTACTCGCTCCGTAGACTATATATATATATATATATATATATATATATATATATATATATATTATATATATCATTAATTCCTTCGTTTCCGTGACTAATACGTAGCTTCTGTGCTAAAGCTAAGTCCAATTGTAAGATTCCTTCCATGAACTTTCTGTATGAGTTCAAAATCAACGGTAAGTGAAATACAGGGTTGAGTATTCTTAGGTGACATTAACCACGCAAGCATCATGTACGCTAAAAAAAAAAAAAAAAAAATAACACTAAACATATACAATGTTCCAGGTGTTTCGCTAGACTGGCTTTACCAGTTATCTGTGCCCTCAGCACGTACCAAATGCCAAGGAAAAACCAAGACTGCCAAAAGAACGTTTCGTTTATTCTTCTTTCTGCTCTTGGCACAGAACCATCTTTTCAAATATTCTTTGGTCAGCCTTAGAAGTATTCTCTTTGTCTTAATAATTGTCTCTTACATTACAGCAAAACTCTTCAGTTTAAGACTAACGTGTCATAAAAAGACCTTCACCCCTCAGGATGGATGAACAGCATGGTTTGACTGTGGACCGAACACCACAACCAGGATTCAGCCCGATGTGCTCGACCCTGGGCGGACCATGAATGCGTTGAGGTTAGGAAGCCTAACTACTATACCACGGACCTGTCCATCAGATGGTGTCCATACCTGCCTTCGTGTGTTCCCGTGAGCTCCTCAAAAACAGATCCTGATCCAAGGTAACGTATTGTTCTGGAGGCCAATTGACAACTAAGTTGCGATACATTTACATAATTTTTAAAACGGACATTTCTGTTGTGGATGGCAGGTGGCCAACCGTGTCTGCAAATATACTATTAGTCTCTTGATGAAAAGATGCAAGCTTCACCATTTCAACAAGAGGATATACCTTATTTTCTGGTGAGCTGGAATATGCTCTAGCAACCGCACTTGGGATGGAAGATGTCAATATGCTTGGAAAAACACGAACGCTTTCAACCCATTTTTTTTTTTTTCAAGGTCTTCAGTAGAGTGCAGGGTAGAGTGTCTCTCCTCCTAACCTATGGATACAGAGGAGCAAGATCCAGTTCAGTTCAAAACTGCACGTTTAGAGAACAAGGAAGCAGATGTGACTTTAGTACATGACTGGAGCCTTCAACATAAGAAAAAAAAATTGACTCAAAAGTTTGCTCCGAGTCTCAGCAAACCTTGTTTTTTTGGGTAATGGATCAAGATTATGCCACTGATGCGAGCAAAGGATCCATACTTACCACCAATAAAAGACAATAAAAGAATACATGAGACAGTAATGTACGATTAAAGATTTGAAGGCTGTTGGGTCCAGTGCTGTTTGTAAATTTCACTTTTGAGCTCGGGTCACGGAAATATATGATCACCTGATAGTTCATAGATCCACATTCACTAAATGTTTCAAGTTTCTTTTTGCTAAGACGACTACTTCTACCGACAAGTTGTTTGTTCTGACAAACTCGGTGATCAGCTGTGAAATAAAATCTAGATTTGCTAACTTCGACGTAAATCTATTTTGGTTAAGGAAGTGGTCTACTGTACTTCATTTGTTTTCGAGATGGACACGTTTTTGAAAATGGGTTTGAAATGAATGATAGTATTTCTTATAGAGACGTAGCATAGTCGTCAGGAATACACATGGAAGGTGGCTTCATTGGTATGCAGACAGTTGACGCCAGTAATGATAGGACTGTACATGACTCATCAGTCATGTACATACATACATATATTCGTCTTTTACATTTGCCACATTGAAGTACTGAATCGTCTGTTCGGAAATACAGTTCATGCCAGAGACGTATTCCTTTACAGTATCATGATTATGATTGATGGTAAGAAATAACAGTTTTAAGGTTGGAGAAGTAATGCTGCGGGAGCCGCCACCGTCGCGTGCCTGTGAGTGTGCGGGAGCCAGACGGAACGTCGGGCCGGGTCGCTAAGGAATCGATGATTCAGCCCCGTTGTCGCCCACAGCGCCTGCCTCACGCAGGGACTGCCTGCACCTGCTGGACCTTCTAGCCCTGTCGCCCTTTTATTTCGTGTATTTTCATGCTTTTCATTTTGAGTGTGGTGTTTCATGCTTTCCATTTTGTATATGTGTGATTAGTGTTTCGTGCTTTTGTATATGTGCAGTATTTCATGTAGAGTTTGATACTTCTCATGTTTTATGTAGTTTCATGCTTTTCATTTTAAAGTGGTTCATAATATCAACGTAGAGTATTAGTGTTTCACTCGATATGTTTTGCATGTGTTTCTCGCTGTTTCTCTAGCGTCTTAATCACGCCATTCACCTAGTGTTTGAATGCTTCGTGCAAACGATTTTGTGAGTGCTGCAGAAATCTGAGACAACAGATATTGATATATGACATGATTTAAGATGGTGTGATTTTTGTTTTGTTTTAGGAGACTGAGGTATTTTGGCTTTAGGCTACCGAGGACTTCCTCTGGTAATCTTTTGTAACCATTCAGCTATGGTGCAGTGTAAGATTCTGGTTTGAGTCACCAATATTCTAAAGCATATACAGACTACCTTCTTACGGGAGACTGTTTTTAGAAAATGTACGAGCAACAAATGAAAGCTAGGGTCAAGTGCACATTCGACAGTAAATATAATTAAGAAACTCGCACGCAGGAACAGGATTATTGTGAGCTTATTACAGATAGGATACTGTTTGTGCTTTCGCTACCTTCCTAAAGTAAAAGAGTTTGCATAACCTAAACCAGATTCGGAAGTGGGAGGGACGTCTGACAAGCAAAGGTCACGGGAGGTCATCCTATAAACTGTCACATAATAGTCAAAAATAGTTGGGAGCCTTAGACTGACTGGGAACACAACGCATGGATATGGCTTCAGGCGGGCCAGCCGTTTGGTCTAGAAGACATACTTTCTCGAGTCCTAACGGTGTGTTCCCCTTTAGCTCGCCCGTTTGAACTTTGTCTAGGAAGGCAAACTTTTCGTTTTACTTAGAAGCATGCCTTAGTTGCTTTGTCTGACCTTGGTTATTTGGGTATTACGGGGAGTTATATATATATATATATATATATATATATATATATATATATATATATATATATAATTTCCTGACTCTTGTGTATACACACACACCTTAACCTATGCCTCTACCTTGAGCTGGGGTGTCCACGGCGTCGTTGGACTGGTCATACAGGGGTATAGCTAACAGGTTTAGCTGCGTAGTCAGGTACGCCCTGTTTGCCATAACCTTCCCGGCTCTGTGTGAGATCCATGAGTCCCCTCTTTTCCTGACCTGGTCCTGTACAGGACTCGAAAGGCCTCGTTATGCTAGGTGGTGCCATACCCTCGCAGGGTCTCACAGCAATGCTACTTTTACCCCTCCTTGATTGCTAGTGCCTCCACTAGCTGCTCGAGATGGGCCAATGTGCCTTCTACGAAATTGGCTCCGCTGAATTCCTACGAATACCCAGGCATGGCTAGCTCCTGGCGATAATTTAGAACGCCTCTGAAATTCAGGTTTCTTCCTTCAGGACTGGTTACTGAGTTGTCCCTATGTTCCTGATATCGTGGCAGTGGCCAAGTCCCTGCTGGTTCCCACGGTCCTCATCTGTCCCTGCGGTTTCTATTTGTTTGCTCGTTTTTGGTCCACCCTCTCCCCTTGTCGGCCCACCTTCTCCTCCTGGTGACGAGCCGCTTGCTCAAGTCGTCCTACCTGCCTACCCTCCCTGCTGATCCCGCCGCCCTGCCTGCTGCCCCTGTAGCACCTGTTTCAGAGCAACTTTTGTGTGTTTTTAGTGCCTTCCTGCCTAGTCCTGCGATCTGTTCTTTCTCTATGCTAGGCCATATGGATGTTGCTGTAAATCCCATGGTTAACATACCTTACCTCGTCAACTTTGCTAGATAACTACGTCTGACATCTGCTGCCATCATATATCCGTTACTCGGTTAGGTTTGGATATCTGTTGCTGTTGCTGAGTGAGGTTGTCACACATCTACCGCTGATAATAGGTTGTCAAACATCTGCTTCGGTATCATGAAGGCTTCCTGCACCTGAACCGTCCAGTCATCTGGCCCCTGGCCACAAGTCTGTACTCTATGTGGATGTTCCGACAACTTGGCTTTCTTTTACCCCAAACTCCCGCAACCAGTTTGTTGCACTAGTCAATCTCACTTTAGGCTGTACCGCAGATTCTCACTGCTGATGTAAATTTTTGGTCAAACTGAAGGAAAAACAGTCCTAGGTCTTTATGGATCCCTGCATAGACAACATTGAGCTTTACTGGAATGACGAAAAGTTTACATAACCCTAGTTTAGAATGGCAATCACTCGGGGTCTCACCCTCCTCGACACGGTTTAGTTACTTGAAAAAATCGCCTATTGAAATTACCTTATTTTTAAGCACTCTTAGACTCGTAATGGGAAGTTAGGCAAGAGAAGTGAACAGTGGAATATGGGGTAGCACTCTCTTCAGCAACAAAGTTGAGGAGACGACGAACGCTAAACAAATAGAAATCAAATGACAGTATCACTTATTGCGAGAGGAGTGAGGAAGAGAGGCGAATGTACTCGAGGAGGAGCTTGAGTGGTGCGTCAAGTTTAATGCAGTGATAATGATAATAATAGTAATAATGATAATAATAATAATGATAGTATGATTATTATTATTATTATTATTATTATTATTATTATCATTAGCAGTAGTAGTATAAGCCCAAGACCCCTTTTATGGGGTTCTCAGGGCTTCGAGGCTGCTTAACAATGGAAGCAGGGAAATGTTGGATTCCTTTAGAGCAAGAAGTTCCTGAACGAGACTTAATAGTCCAATTCCGTCAGCTACCGAAGTTGACTTTTCAAACTGGTTGTTACCATAAACAGGAGTAACGTCAGACCACAGCTAAGGTATACTTTATCCTAGAATGTCGCATTTGTGGACAAACTACTTTTGCCTGAGCAGCCTGAATAGTCTGTGGTTCAATCATCTCTTGCCGTATCCGTTTTCTATCTTACATCTTAGTGTCAGTCCTTACAGTGTTACTTATTGACCCCAGTACTGTTAAACGGGCAATTTCATGCTTTTTTTTTAAGTTACTCAAGTAGTTGTTTTGCTAGTAGAGCGTAGAAATGCGGTAAACTGACAGGAGTTTACTGTTTGTCTGAGTTACACAACAAATGTATGTTGTCTCTCTCCCAAGACAGACAACAGGGTGAGTGAGCGAGACTAGACACCAAGATGGCACATTTAATGACACTTCCTCACCCTGAACTTGCATCAGTGACTGGGTCACAGACTAACCCACAGGGGCACGAATCAAGTTATGCGGCATTCATTCTGACGTTCCAAAACGTAATTTGACGCTTCACGAGGAAGGAATTGAAAGAATTGAAAGAAGGTCTTCTAGGATCCATCATATGTGCAGACGGATTGTTTTGTTGATACAACTCATACTCGGTGTACACTTATTTAGAACACTGGGAGATGTGCATATTTTTCCAAAGCTGTAAGCGTGAAACAACAAGATGTTGGTCGATAACGTCATAAAAGACGTTGCCCAGAGAAATCACAAACTCGTGCCAGGTCGATGTATAGGTTCATTCCCTCTAAGGTACACTGCCACAGTTCCTGTTGGTATTAAATCTTACAAAGTATCTATTTGTTCAACTGAACATCATTCTTCGCCTGGTTAGCAGCTATCTTGCGAATTATCCTTAAACACATTTCTGTGGTTGCTTGGCACCTGCTCCGACCTTATCATTGCTTACAAAATGGATGTGTACTTTGAAAATATTGTACATCGCTTCCAAGGGTTAGTGGAAGATGTCTTGTACAGATCCTACAACCTGATGGAATACATCATTAACTGTTATGGAATGAGAATAGGGTGTCGGAAGGCAAAGGAACACGAACCCAATTCTCTTATTGATTCCGACAATATCTACAGGTAAGACGCCTAACATGAGGCTCGGAAAACATCAACTGATATTCTCAAGGACGTAAAACTGGTGTATCCTGATATTCGCCAGTCAAAGGGCTGCTTCTTTACACACACACCAATGGCAACCGAGATACAAGCTGACTTGAAGGCAACACCTGGACCTCGTTGGTAAAGCACCTGGAACAAAGCTACATGTGAGCTATGTGTCCTTGTTAGCTTATACACAATGTTGATATCGTTCACAAAAGACGATAGTTAAGGGCGTTTGTGAAAATCTTTAGAAACACAGTCAAGTTGAAGTTGATGACATGTTTCATTAAGATATTTCACACCTTTGCGAGTTTTGGGTCGAAAACTAAAACGCCAGGAGACACACTCTGTGTCCATCGTGCTACTGGGTCCAAAATATTAACTGATGAAAATCTTTAGGCATTCGGAAACAACATTAACCATCTCCGTCAGGGTGCACACCTAACATAGAGTTTGGGAACTGGTATATCTGCGAGGCTTGAATGACTAGGAAAGCTTGGCAACGTATTTTGACGAAGCTTTGGATGAGCAGGTTTGGTAACTTGTATTTACGAGCAAGGCTTTGGATGAGTAGGGGCAGTCTTAGTATCACTTAAAAGACTATGAAAATGAATAAGACCAACTCTTGTACTAGTAGAGTATAAGTAACGGTAAAAGTAACAGCTCAAAAAAACAAATCACGAATTTTCATTCTTCGCTCTCTCTATATTCCGGTTATGCAGAATTTCTGGGCTTTGCATACTCTGAAATTCTACACCCGGGGTAAAAATATAGTGTCTAGGACCATATTGAAGACACATAGGCTTATTACTGGAGCTTTGTACCATATGATGTGTCTAAATCTTCCAAAAGTGACTCCTAAACCCTAAGGTCTATTAACGGAAGGAAGGTTTTTGGTAGCTGAAGATTTTGGAAGTTTTTTTTAAAGTTCTGTGAGTAAGGGTAATAAAGATGAAATTTAAGGGTAATAGCTCCTCGAGCCTATCCATGATGTTCCATCATTTATCAGTCAAATTCGATCCCATGATGAAAAAACGATGAAACTATATAAAAAAAAACTTATACTGTCCTGGTATGTGTTTCTCCACATTCTTTGTCCTATTCCTTCATAATGCAATTTTGATTCTGTAAGTAATAGATAATAGAGGAAAATCATAACTGTGCTTAAGATCTATGCAATGAAAAAAGTTTCTCATAATACTGAAAAAGAACTGCAGTATTATTAAAGAGGAGAGAAGAAAAAGACATCTTTGTAGAAATAACCTTTTCGTAAACATCGGAAAAGATACTCTTGCTAAAAGACGTCACAACAAAAATGTTCTCGTTACAACGATCTCTCTTATTTATTAATCATCAAATATACTGACCGAGGCTTTTGTATTATTGGCATCTGGTGGTGGTGGTGGTGGGGGATGGATGGGGGAGGGTGTCAGCCATGCCTGCAGCGCTGCAGAGGATACGATGTTTTAAAAAATAGATCTTCGTCGGGGGTTAGGAAATGTTAGTAAGTACTTACAAAATTGTTCACATCATCAACCAAATTTTATTTATTGTTGTTATATAGTAGTATCGACAGTAGAAAATAATAGTACTATCGCTTTATTTTCGTATCTTTACAAAACACGAATGAAAGTTGATGGTAATATCTGGTACCTGAGCCGAGTTTAGTTAGCTACCATCAGGCAGCTTGTGGGTCACTCCGGCACCCGCTGCTGGCACGAAAGGTAAGCAGTGTTAGTTGTGCTTTGGTGTTCGAGAATTCTTAAGGGTTAGGGGGATTTAAGAAAAGAATAATACGTTTGTGCACTTAGCCATTCTCCTTGTGCCTTTGTAAATCAGAAGTGCCTGACAGTTTGTAGTTCGGCTGGACGACATGGTTGAAAGATGGACAGGAGCTGGTGGCAACAGTATAAGCGCAAGAATATGGAACTTATCATAACCTTGTAGATGTGAAAACCATCCCGGAGCTAAATGAAACTTCGTCGTTGTAATGAGAAGTGTGCATCGATTTTGTGTCTAATTGAAATATACATCCGAAAATGCCGCATTTGCTCCACAGGGGCTGAGGTGCGACCGGCGCCACAGAGGACGAGTCGACACAGGTCAAGGTGTGAATGGAGCAATCCAGGTCACTGCTTAACAGAATCTCATCCTCTTCATCGCCTTCAGTCCCCCCCAAAAAAACTTTGCAATACTTGCAGGTTGGGAGACGCCCTGTGGGTAGGGGTATGTCTAAGCGAGCAAGCACCATTGTCTTGGCAGGTGCTGATTATCCTGACTGGCTTGAGAGTGAGTTTGAAGGTGAATTCAAGATGCGATTGGGTGAGCATTGGCCTAGATTGCTCCTTTTACTTTTGACCTATGTGGAACTGCCTTCTGTGGCGCCGGTAGCACCGGCCATTAGCCTGACACATGAACATATGTGGATTCAGATCTCGAATTGATTAGAAGATGCATAGATTTACCTACAGAAGAGGCACATTATATTGTGGTCTGGGGCTATTCATGGTCGCCATGTATTCATACAAGAATATAATACTGATATGGCAACTTTAACAGCAATGTGGTTTACATAGCTGCTGTGCACATTAACTGTGACAGATTTTTGTGATGCCATGGAATTTTGACAGCGATAGGCAATTGATAAGGCCATCATTGATTTTGATACTGTTGGGCTAATAACATAGCTGAAATGTATACTGAAAAATACTGACAGCTTTAGAAAGCTGTGGTTTACAAGAGTTTTTTTTCCAGCTTTGATATAACCCAAATTTTGCTATAGTACGTCTCGTCACTTATCGAAACTAGCTCTGGATATTGAGTGATTCTGTTCTTCAATGCTAGTGTTTAGAAACTTCAATTAAAGTTGCTGAACGTGGTTTGGAGCATTATAGTATACTATGCAATATTAGATAAGACGATAGTGGTGAGTGCTACGAGTGTCTGGGGAGAGACTTGTAAAGATTAACAGAACGTATGAAAATCTCTTAAAGCTCAATATTTTTGTCGAACTATACCAGTCACGTCTATGATTGAGTATTGCAACGACTTCAGATGAATGTCGGCATACAGACGAGACATAGTCATCCCCAACGCTTCTCACAATCAGCAATCCATGCAGTCAGAAAACCATATTAATGCTGGTATATTTCTTTTACAAATACCTGCTGCTGAGGAGACAAGGTGAAATTTTCATAGGCTCTATTAACTTTACAAGTGTTTACCATGAGTTAACTCCACGATTTTCCTGGTTTGCATAACCCTCTTCACTTTTTTTTTTTTTTCTAACACTGCAGGGTCAACTGAGGCCCTAATCAAGGCCATCCCATTACTGCTCTCTCTCTCTCTCTCTCTCTCTCTCTCTCTCTCTCTCTCTATATATATATATATATATATATATATATATATATATATATATATATATATATATATATATATATTTATATATATCGACCAACCCTCAGAGGTTGATGAACGGCTGGATTGACTGTGGACCGGCTTCCACCACCAGGATTCGAACCTTTGCCCTCGACACTCGGTGGCCCGTGAATGCGTCACGGTGCAGTATACATTATACATGACAGCTAGAGTGGATATGTGGAAGTGACGCCGTCGCTCACCTCATCCTTGGAACCTTGCTTAAGGGAACTGCAAATATTTAGGCATACGTACTTTATGTGAATCTTTTTGTAAATATATACATGCATGTTGTATTCCATATAAAGATTTTCATGATAAGATCTTGGAACCCCAAACTCTAGGAGTTCGTATAGCTTGAATGCTACGCTACAATCAGTAGCAGGGGAAGATTGGACTCCTCAAGGGAGAGTTCTTTGATGAGATTGTACTCTGAAGATACTGCCTCGCTGAATGTAACTTTTCACTCGGCGTAACTGCAGATAGGCAGAGTTTATTTATATATATATTTTTTTTTTTTTTTTTTTGTCACTGTCTCCCGCGTTTGCGAGGTAGCGCATGAAAACAGACGAAAGAAATGGCCCAACCCAACCCCATACACATGTATATACATACGTCCACACACGCAACTATACATACCTACACAGCTTTCCATGGTTTACCCCAGACGCTTCACATGCCCTGATTCAATCCACTGACAGCACGTCAACCCCGGTATACCACATCGATCCAATTCACTCTATTCCTTACCCTCCTTTCACCCTCCTGCATGTTCAGGCCCCGATCACACAAAATCTTTTTCACTCCATCTTTCCACCTCTAATTTGGTCTCCCACTTCTCCTCGTTCCCTCCACCTCCGACACATATATCCTCTTGGTCAATCTTTCCTCACTCATTCTCTCCATGTGCCCAAACCATTTCAAAACACCCTCTTCTGCTCTCTCAACCACGCTCTTTTTATTTCCACACATCTCTCTTACCCTTAAGTTACTTACTCGATCAAACCACCTCACACCACAAATTGTCCTCAAACATCTCATTTCCAGCACATCCATCCTCCTGCGCACAACTCTATCCATAGCCCACGCCTCGCAACCATACAACATTGTTGGAACCACTATTCCTTCAAACATACCCATTTTTACTTTCCGAGATAATGTTCTCGACTTCCACACATTCTTCAAGGCCCCCAGAATTTTCGCCCCCTCCCCCACCCTATGATCCACTTCCGCTTCCATGGTTCCATGCGCTGCCAGATCCACTTCCAGATATCTAAAACACTTTACTTCCTCCAGTTTTTCTCCATTCAAACTTACCTCCCAGTTGACTTGACCCTCAACTCTACTGTACCTAATTACCTTGCATTTATTCACATTTACTCTTAACTTTCTTCTTTCACACACTTTACCAAACTCAGTCACCAGCTTCTGCAGTTTCTCACATGAATCAGCCACCAGCGCTGTATCATCAGCGAACAACAACTGACTCACTTCCCAAGCTCTCTCATCCCCAACAGACTTCATACTTGCCCCTCTTTCCAAAACTCTCGCATTCACCTCCCTAACAACCCCATCCATAAACAAATTAAACAACCATGGAGACATCACACACGCCTGCCGCAAACCTACATTCACTGAGAACCAATCACTTTCCTCTCCTCCTACACGTACACATGCCTTACATCCTCGATAAAAACTTTTCACTGCTTCTAACAACTTGCCTCCCACACCATATATTCTTAATACCTTCCACAGAGCATCTCTATCAACTCTATCATATGCCTTCTCCAGATCCATAAATGCTACATACAAATCCATTTGCTTTTCTAAGTATTTCTCACATACATTCTTCAAAGCAAACACCTGATCCACACATCCTCTACCACTTCTGAAACCACACTGCTCTTCCCCAATCTGATGCTCTGTACATGCCTTCACCCTCTCAATCAATACCCTCCCATATAATTTACCAGGAATACTCAGCAAACTTATACCTCTGTAATTTGAGCACTCACTTTTATCCCCTTTGCCTTTGTACAATGGCACTATGCACGCATTCCGCCAATCCTCAGGCACCTCACCATGAGTTATACATACATTAAATAACCTTACCAACCAGTCAATAATACAGTCACCCCCTTTTTTCATAAATTCCACTGCAATACCATGCAAACCTGCTGCCTTACCGGCTTTCATCTTCCGCAAAGCTTTTATATATATATATATATATATATATATATATATATATATATATATATATATATATATATATATATATATATACACACACACACACACACGAATATAAGTGCATATGAACGGGCACTTTCATAGAACACATAATACCTTCCAACAGCCAAGATTTGAACCCAGGAGGGTATTATATATATATATATATATATATATATATATATATATATATATATATATATATATATATATATATAGATAGATAGATAGATAGATAGATAGATAGAATATTCATCTTCATGTGGTGTGCCGGATATTAGTACAGCTTCTCCAAAAGTATTACCTGTGTACTCTTGCAAAACTGTACACTGCTTCCTCTAACCATTAGTTAGTAATAAGAAATTCAGGCGGAGAGGAAAAGGATCCATAATATCATGGTCGCCAGTAGATGCTCGATGTGAGTAGCCTGGGAGTATATACTGGTTCGTTGCTGTTTCGCGGGCTGTCATACAGTGGAAAGGCAACGTGGCCGTTGTTTTGCAGCTTTTTCATTAATATAGCTTTTTTTTGTGTGCGTGTAGGCGCACGAAGTGGTATATTATGATAAAGTTGGAAAGTCGTCCTTGTTGGTAAGGCTGGGGTTGGGAGGTTGAGTTGAAGTGCTTGTTCACTCACGCATCTCTCATTCCCTGCCGATTGTCGGTGGTGCTGTAACTGTTATTTTTCAGCATCTGCTTGATTTCAGACGAGCTCCTGAAAGGGTAAGGGTTAAGATGAACAGGATTTGACTGCTTGCTGGAAATGTGTTTGTTATTGTTGGTCATTCGCTGTATCCGTTAAGACAGCGTCCCACATCTGTTCGCTTCCTCTACACCTGTGGAGCCAACATCTGGTTAGAAGATTCGCTATTGAACGTGGAAGCGGATTTTGTTCTCGACGTTTTTCTCTGTGGTGAAGTAAAGAACGGATACTTGATTTTCTGGCGAACGTGTTTGGCGCCTACGAATATTTATCACGTACGTTAAGACAATATATGTGTACGGTTCTCGATGTGGCACATTATGCATTTGGTTTAAATGGCTGTAGTTATTTCAGTGACTCGTAGTATTCTTGACGTTTCAGATATTGCTAATGTTTATGAGGCTGGGGTAGACAACTTCCTTGTGTTTACGAGGCTGGGGTAGACAGCTTGCTTGTGTTTATGAGGCTGGGGTAGACAACTTGCTTGTGTTTATGAGGCCGGGGTAGACAACTTGCTTGTGATTACGAGGCTGGGGTAGACAACGTGCTTGTGTTTATGAGGCTGGGGTAGACAACTTGTTTGTGTTTACGAGGCTGGGGTAGACTACTTTCATTTTAGAACTTAAGGGGTTTCCACTTAGATTTGATTAACTATGGTTTCAGTTTTAGATGCTCAGGTACTTCTTTCATGATACAGTTTTCATCCTTTCAACCATCTAATGATGCTTACAACGTCCTTCGTCGTGTACTCTGTATTGATTGAATTCCTCCAGTGTTATGCATTCATCAAACAATTTTCTACTATTTCTTTATATGTATTGGCATAAAGAAAATTACGTTTTTGGATATAGGAAAGGAAATTGATGTTTTTTTCTCTATTTTCTACCTCCATACATAGACATTCGAGGTCGTGATTCGACAGCAGGTGACCATAAACACCAACCAACATGAGGGAAATTGTTCATCTACAGACTGGCCAGTGCGGCAACCAGATTGGAACAAAGGTGAGAAAGTATTGATAAAGTGAGAGTCTTGGATGAGATTGCATAAAAGAAAATGAATATAATTAAAATGTTTAGGCACTGGTACCTCAAAGCATCATTTGTTCCATCCTACCATTTCCCTCTTCGTCTTCTCATTCGCCTTACTTCCCTCCATTATGGAGGGTAGACCAACGAAGTGATTTTTTTTTCTTCTCTCAACATCGACTGAAGTCCATACCATTTCAGCATACTGTAGTAGATTTTGTCAATTGTATTGTACATGCTACACTTTTCTCCTTAGACACTTTCGTTCCCCTTAGACACTTTCGCACCCCTTAGACATTTTCGTTCCCTTTTGACACTTTCGCTCCCCTTGGACACTTTCGTTCCCTTTGGATACTTTCCCCTTGGACATTTTCATTCCCTTTGGACACTTTCGTTCCCCTTGGACACTTTCTTTCCCCTTGGACACTTTCGTTCCCTTCACAACCAACCTGCCTCACACCACCTACCATCCTCATGCATTTCTTTTCCAACACATATCTTTTGCATACAAGGCCAAAGTAATGCAATAGTGACCTTGTCATCGGCAATGGTTTCAGTAGGACAGGTATTTAGCACTGGTTTGAGTTGGTGTCACCTTTTTTTTTCCCCCACTTTCTTGTAGTTGGATAGAGTGCAAAATTGTTGAGATAAGTTGATACAGATTTTTTACAGCATTTGCAAAGAAATCTGGAGAAACGGTAATAATTTTTGTGTGTTTTTGAAGAATGAAAGGCAATTTCCTTTTCAGTTCTGGGAAATTATTAGCGATGAACATGGTATTCAGCCTTCCGGAGAATACACTGGGACTGACAAAGACTTGATGGAACTTCAGCTGGAACGAATTAATGTGTACTACAATGAAGGTAACCAGGGCAAGTATGTTCCCCGTGCCATCCTCGTTGATCTAGAACCTGGAACAGTGGACAGTGTTAAAGCAGGACCCCATGGACAACTCTTCAGACCCGACAGCTTTGTATTTGGTAAGTTTGTCTCATAGTAAGAATCTAATGTCATATGTTTGCACTCATTTGTCTCACAGAAAGAATTTAATGCCATATGTTTGCACTCATTCGTCACAGAAAGAATTTAATGCCATATGTTTGCACTCATTTGTCTCACAGAAAGAATTTGATACCTTGTTTGCATTCATTTATCACACAGAAAGAATTTATTGCCATGTGTTTGCATTCATTTGTCTCACAGAAAGAATTTAATGCCATGTGTTTGTACTCATTTGTCACACAGAAAGAATTTAATGCCATATGTTTGTACTCATTTGTCACATAGTAAGAATTTAATGCCATATGTTTGCACTCATTTGTTGTACTAAGTTCAACGATGAGGTACTGTTTTCGAGATTAAAGTTTGAACTTTAATGATTCTGTTTATGTAATCCAGTATTTTTTCTGTTTTTAACCTGAATGATGTACTTTTTATTGTAGTTATAGCATTTTATCTATGATTCTTTTGTTTCTGCTTATCCATTCCCCCACCCTTTCCCCCAATCAAATTTTCAGGAATCCAGAGCAAGGTATTTTTTTTTTTCTTGGTTTGTTATGCCATGTCAAATCACTTTCAGGTCAGAGTGGTGCTGGAAACAACTGGGC
Organism: Panulirus ornatus; assembly: GCF_036320965.1. Taxonomy (NCBI): domain Eukaryota; kingdom Metazoa; phylum Arthropoda; class Malacostraca; order Decapoda; family Palinuridae; genus Panulirus; species Panulirus ornatus. Next base: position 16,354,158 of record NC_092255.1, read on the forward strand.
CAAGGGTCACTACACAGAAGGTGCAGAACTTGTGGATACTGTCCTTGATGTTATCCGTAGAGAGGCAGAGAAATGCGACTGCCTTCAGGGCTTTCAACTCACTCATTCCCTGGGTGGTGGTACTGGATCTGGCATGGGCACACTTCTTGTTTCGAAGATTCGTGAAGAATTCCCAGACAGGATCATGAACACATTTTCAGTCGTCCCATCTCCTAAGGTGTGTTTGAATTTGAAGCCGCAAGTGGCCTCTTGCAAGGTTGATAAGTATGACACACACACACACACACACACACACACACACACACACACAAACACATATATGATAATCTTTCGTGCTTAATTTCATGTTATGTTTACTAGTTATTCAATCCATACATCTCTTAAAGAAATTGTATGCTATGTGCATTGCATCATCAGTCTGTTTTAATAACTCAAAAGTTGTGATCATGTCACCCCCCACCCACGATCCTGTCTTTCATGATGGGCAAATTTAAGCCCTTGAGCCCTTCCCTGTATCAAATGTACTTTCTTTTCTTTTTTTTACAACGGAGTGATTTAACGTGAGGGGCAAATTCTATTCTAGGCCTTACGTAGGATGTGAACAACTTGCTGAATATTCCCTTATCTGTGAACCTGTATACGATTCTAATATTTTTTTTTTCTTTTAGCAGTTGGTCTTATAAACAATTCTCGTAAGGTGGGCCATACAAGCGATGTGTGTTTGTTTTGTAGTGCATTTGTCATTGGAATGATGTGGTTGATTATTTCACTCAAAAGCATATCCATCAAGTAGTGTTGCTGTTGTCTTTTCCCTACAAGAATGTTCCCATTGCACTCACTTCCTAGTAAATTCCCTCAGGGGTTATTAGGGGAAAAAATCTCAACTTCAGCATGGACATCTTTTGGGAAATCCTATTCCAGTTGTTGCTATTGATTTGTGTTTTTCTCTCTCTCTCTCTCTCAGGTTTCAGACACTGTTGTAGAACCCTACAATGCCACCCTCTCAATCCACCAGCTAGTTGAAAACACTGACGAATCTTACTGCATTGACAACGAGGCCCTGTACGACATCTGCTTCAGAACACTCAAACTTAAGAACCCCACCTACGGCGACCTTAACCATCTCGTTTCCCTCACCATGTCTGGTGTCACAACGTGCTTCAGATTTCCAGGTCAACTCAACGCAGATCTCAGAAAATTGGCAGTGAACATGGTGCCCTTCCCACGTCTCCACTTCTTCATGCCTGGATTCGCTCCCCTCACAGCTCGTGGTTCACAGCAGTACCGCGCCCTCACAGTCCCAGAGCTTACACAGCAGATGTTTGATTCCAAGAACATGATGGCTGCTTGCGACCCCCGCCATGGACGATACTTGACAGTTGCTGCCATCTTCCGTGGTCGCATGTCCATGAAGGAGGTTGATGAGCAGATGTACAATATCCAGAATAAGAACTCTTCCTTCTTTGTCGAATGGATCCCCCACAACGTGAAGACTGCCGTATGCGACATTCCCCCTCGAGGTATCAAGATGGCATCCACCTTCATTGGCAACTCCACCGCAATCCAAGAGCTATTTAGACGTGTCAGCGAGCAGTTCACCGCTATGTTCAGGCGAAAGGCTTTCCTCCATTGGTACACTGGTGAGGGCATGGACGAGATGGAGTTCACCGAGGCTGATTCTAACATGAATGACTTGATTTCAGAATACCAGCAGTACCAGGAAGCCACTGCAGATGATGAGGCAGAGTTTGAAGAGGAAGGGGAATATGAAGGGGAATACGCCTAGAATGAATGAATCAAAAACACTTGTCATATAGTTTTTCTTAGCTGATAGTTAGTTATTTCACACCTTTCCCAAATTCTCCACTGCCATCCCAGAGTTGCTTCACGAGTTATCTGTGATAGTGAGGATATCACTGCCAGTTTCAAGCATGGGACGAAGTCATGCAAGGCTCAAGCTAACAGCAGTTTTAAAGGAACTTACTCCAGATGAAGCTCAATTTTTGATGTGTAAAGTGCAGGAGTGGAGTGGGCTTGTAATGTAAGATCATATTGTTAGTAGATTTTCCGTGTACTTTTAATCCTGCATTGTACATTCTCCATATTATTTCATGTATGAATTGTAATTGCATGTTGTTTTATCTTTTACTTCTGTTTTTTTGTTTGTTATACTTAATGCCTAGACCAGTAAAAGGCTTCATTGATGTATCAGAATTAAAGCTAAAACATGACCATGTAAATTATGCATTATACATTACTTTTACGTAGATCAGATCTGAAGATCAATTTTCCCATTGTTTTATTGTTGTCATGTCAGATTGACCAGGTGTCGTCCTGGTCCTTTTATATGATGGTTTCCAGCAAAGAGCAATAAGAGCTTATGCAAAAATTTTTGCAATGTGTGTATCTCTCCTAGCATTTTTACTTTAATGATGCATTGTACATTTTTTTTTATTTCATATTGTATGAATCTGATGTGAACAAGTTATATCTTCCATTTCTATTTTTTGTAATGATTTCCCAATTTTTCTTGCATAGTTGGCACAAATTTTGTAATCTGCCTGCCAATAAATGCATTCCCTAAAGATGAAGTTCTTTACTTTGTCATCCTGTATGTGCATTCCTTCCTGATCCATTCACAGCGAAATCATGTGTGAAGTATGAAACATTTTCTATCTGACTACTGATGTTGCCTGTCTGTATACAACCTAAAGTATTCGAACATCGCTAGAATTTTTATTAACTTAAGTTCAATGCCTTTTAAACACCCTCCCTCTATGCCACTCTACCTTCTTACCTTAGTTATCATACTCTCCCTCTCTGGCTCTACACCATCGCACACACCTCTATACCACTTTCCTCCCTCTTGGCCACTATATTCTGTACACCACTATTTCCTTCCTTTATGGCCTCCAGATCCTTCCCTCCCTCCCTCCCTCCCTCCATCCCTCCTTTCCTGGCTGCTACACTGAACAGCAACACTGAACTCCCCTATCCCTTGCTACCACATGCTGAGCAGTCGATGAAATTTTTCAGTGTAAACCACTATTCCTGCCATTTTTCCTCACCATACCTCCTGTATTTCTGTCAACCTGTCCGTTTGACGAGAAAATGTTTTTTCCAAACATTTTCGTCTAGGCATTATCTATCATACAAAGGAAATGGATGAATTATTTGTCTGAATACATGAGGGTTGTTCATACACCACTCATATACTATAACAATGTTACTTTACATCCTTTCAGACACGTTTCTTACTATATTTCATATAATTTCCTCTGGTTGCTCTGTCCCTACATCTCTAGAAGAACTGTCTATCATCGTTCTTCTGTGTTAAAAACTTGAAGTCGTGATCAGGTCACGCCTTACTCTTCTCTTTCCCAAGCTGGACAAGTTCAAAGCATCTAGCCTTTCCCTGTAACTTTAGCTTTCTTAATTCTGGCACCATCTTTCTTGCCCTCCTCTGAACTTCGTATATTAGTTTTTTGTGCTTCTTTAGCTGCAATGACCAAAACTTGGGAAGCATATTTTAACTATGGCCGTATGTAGGGTATTAATAGTTTGCTAAAAAAAATTCCCCATACTTGAAGGCTATTCTGACATTTGCCAATATACAGTTTGTCACCTTAACTATTCTTCTATAATGAGACACTGGCAGCAGGTTAAGAACAATGTGAACTCCTATGTTCTCACAAAGTTCTGAAACATATTTCCTGGTTGATGATAGTCCTAATGAGACCTTTTTTTTTTTTTTAACTTTGTCTCATCCTATTCCCTTTGCTTGGACTTCATTTCATCAATTATGTACTAGACTAAATTTGGAGTCTGTTTAGGTCCCCTTGTAAGTCGATGTACTTCCTCGTTTTTCACTTTTCTCGAGACATATGCGCACCATTTGCAAACCTATTCAGGAAGGAGTTTATACCTTCAAGGCAAGTGATTTATATAAATCAAGAACAGGGATGGTCCGGAACCAAACCCAGTTTCACTCCACTGATTACCTTATCCTATTTGTGGAGACCGTCGAAATGGGACAACTGTAGATCATGTGTAATCACATAAAAAAGATTTTCCTCCATATTGGATGATTGCTTGTATTTTCAGTTCCAAATCGAGCGTCTTCCTCGGCTTTTTGCCAGACCTAGAGCGGCCCATCCACAGAAAAGTGAGAAGTAAGCCTGACTCCTTTTCCTAAAATAAGTTATGCGAGCGTCCTTTGAGCAAACATTTTTCTTATAGACGAGATGCTAGATGTTCAGCTTTATCTTTCGGCAGTGCTAAATCTCTCATACAAAGTAGACGTGATACAAGAAAAGGGCTTGCATTTTCGAAATCAGCGTCCAAAACTATATATCACGTACCCCAAGAGCCATGTGTGATGAATATATATTGACCAGTGAATTATCAAACGACGCGCCATAGGGTATATAAATAGCTGGCGGGTGTTGCCCCCTAGCGGCAGAATACAAAATCAAGATCCCAGATAGTATTTTATATTTCGTTTCTTTCAGTCATTCCATGCATGCCAAGCGGAGTTTTGTGGGTTTATGACTTCCTCTATAACACATAAAACTTGTATAAAGGTACAAATGAGCTAAAAGAAATGGATATAATAAGATTTGCGCAACCAGAAAATAGACTAACATGGACGGCAAGGGGTGAGACACACACACACATAAGAGTTATGTACAAGGTGAGTGTTACTCTAGTTGTCCCTACATTATGGCGGGAATTCCGCCTTACATGGAAGATATACATGGCCGTAATCCCACTATATGAGGTACTGTTTCCGTTAACGTTGGAACATGAAGCTCTGTCAAATTATAACATACAAATGTGAAAAGTACAGCATGATAAACTTCAACATGATATTACGTGTGCATAGTTCCATCAGTGACAGACGTGAAAAGCATTGGAACTCGAGTTTGAGCAGTTCTACTTGTGAAATGAATTCTATTGGGAAATACAGAATAATACCAGTGTAGAAACTAGCATTCATGAGTGAATATTTTTAGCGTACCTGAGCTGAGTAAGGTATCTTTCTGGAAGCCACTGCTGAGCGGGAACCACACCTCAAGTTAGTAATCTTTTCTGTTTCAATATCACCAATGCTTTCATTTCAACTACATCATCATATTTCAGGTGTTTGGATGATGAACGTTTCCACATTACCGCGAAATGATATTTCCGAGATAATCGACCCTCGTGGTTTGGCAAACTTTTCCTAGAATTGTTGCCATTCGAGTTATCTCTGCTCCTTGATTACCCTTAATCAACCCAGAGTTAGAAGAGTAGGTGTGGCTTCACGATGATGGTCATATAGAATGAGGAGTTGATAGGCCTAAAGAGTTAACAACCAACCACCATCACATACACACAGACACACACATGCACACACACACACACACACACACACTGCCAAATAGCAATTTTCTGTACTATTACTAACAAGAGAAAGTGAGAGGAAAACAAGGAACTTTGGATATGTCAATATGAAAGAATGACATCATTTTCTCATACGTTTCTTTGTATATATTTTTTCAACTTTGCCACCGTCAAGCCGTGTTCCTTAAACGTTCACGGTTTACCTTACGAGAATGAAAATTAAGTTAGATGATGTTTATGTTGAATATTATTTTCTTTATTTAGTAATGATACACGTTTCTAGTTCAGTATTTTTTCACCGTACGCCTTCATCAAATATAGGTGTCCTTTATTATGCATTAGAACACATTTTATGATGTTTAGTGAATGTTTGTGTATTTGTATTCATATTTGATTAGAGGATATATTATATTTTTAGATTGGAAGACATCATGGAAAAGAAAAATAATTGCGTGGAGCGAGAAAATGCGAGAGCAGAAGAGCAAGCATTTTAGAGAACAAGATGATTACCTTGTTAAGCTGTCAATTGTTACCAACTGTCATTCTTTGTTTTGTTAGAATTCTCCGATCAAGAAGTTTCCATAAACTTACTGTATGGAAACCTCTAACTGATGTTACTATAAATTTTTTAGAAATGTTCATGTGAATTCACAAGTATACTTTTTTTTCTTCAGAATAATGGTTATTCTACCAGAATGGAAATATTTCATGTCTTATTTATTAGATAGGGAGGCAATTTATTCAAGACTTGGACAGGATATCTCAGTAGGGTAGACAAAAATCTTAAGTTTAATCTTTTATATATATATATATATATATATATATATATATATATATATATATATATATATATATATATATATATGTGTGTACAGAATGGAAAAAGGTGAGAACAATGGAAGTAAGGGGAGTCGGGGAGGAATGGGATGTATTTAGGGAATCAGTGATGGATTGCGCAAAAGATGCTTGTGGCATGAGAAGAGTGGGAGGTGGGCTGTTTAGAAAGGGTAGTGAGTGGTGGGATGAAGAAGTAAGAGTATTAGTGAAAGAGAAGAGAGAGGCATTTGGACGATTTTTGCAGGGAAAAAATGCAATTGAGTGGGAGAAGTATAAAAGAAAGAGACAGGAGGTCAAGAGAAAGGTGCAAGAGGTGAAAAAAAGGGCAAATGAGAGTTGGGGTGAGAGACTATCAGTAAATTTTAGGGAGAATAAAAAGATGTTCTGGAAGGAGGTAAATAGGGTGCGTAAGACAAGGGAGCAAATGGGAGCTTCAGTGAAGGGCGTAAATGGGGAGGTGATAACAAGTAGCGGTGATGTGAGAAGGAGATGGAATGAGTATTTTGGAGGTTTGTTGAATGTGTCTGATGACAGAGTGGCAGATATAGGGTGTTTTGGTCGAGGTGGTGTGCAAAGTGAGAGGGTTGGGGAAAATGATTTGGTAAACAGAGAAGAGGTAGTGAAAGCTTTGCGGAAGATGAAAGCCGGCAAGGCAGCAGGTTTGGATGGTATTGCAGTGGAATTTATTAAGAAAGGGGGTGACTGTATTGTTGACTGGTTGGTAAGGTTATTTAATGTATGTATGACTCATGGTGAGGTGCCTGAGGATTGGCGGAATGCGTGCATAGTGCCATTGTACAAAGGCAAAGGGGATAAGAGTGAGTGCTCAAATTACAGAGGTATAAGTTTGTTGAGTATTCCTGGTAAATTATATGGGAGGGTATTGATTGAGAGGGTGAAGGCATGTACAGAGCATCAGATTGGGGAAGAGCAGTGCGGTTTCAGAAGTGGTAGAGGATGTGTGGATCAGGTGTTTGCTTTGAAGAATGTATGTGAGAAATACTTAGAAAAGCAAATGGATTTGTATGTAGCATTTATGGATCTGGAGAAGGCATATGATAGAGTTGATAGAGATGCTCTGTGGAAGGTATTAAGAATATATGGTGTGGGAGGCAAGTTGTTAGAAGCAGTGAAAAGTTTTTATCGAGGATGTAAGGCATGTGTACGTGTAGGAAGAGAGGAAAGTGATTGGTTCTCAGTGAATGTAGGTTTGCGGCAGGGGTGTGTGATGTCTCCATGGTTGTTTAATTTGTTTATGGATGGGGTTGTAAAGGAGGTAAATGCAAGAGTCCTGGAAAGAGGGGCAAGTATGAAGTCTGTTGGGGATGAGAGAGCTTGGGAAGTGAGTCAATTGTTGTTCGCTGATGATACAGCGCTGGTGGCTGATTCATGTGAGAAACTGCAGAAGCTGGTGACTGAGTTTGGTAAAGTGTGTGGAAGAAGAAAGTTGAGAGTAAATGTGAATAAGAGCAAGGTTATTAGGTACAGTAGGGGTGAGGGTCAAGTCAGTTGGGAGGTGAGTTTGAATGGAGAAAAACTGGAGGAAGTGAAGTGTTTTAGATATCTGGGAGTGGATCTGTCAGCGGATGGAACCATGGAAGCGGAAGTGGATCATAGGGTGGGGGAGGGGGCGAAAATTTTGGGAGCCTTGAAAAATGTGTGGAAGTCGAGAACATTATCTCGGAAAGCAAAAATGGGTATGTTTGAGGGAATAGTGGTTCCAACAATGCTGTATGGTTGCGAGGCGTGGGCTATGGATAGAGATGTGCGCAGGAGGATGGATGTGCTGGAAATGAGATGTTTGAGGACAATGTGTGGTGTGAGGTGGTTTGATCGAGTAAGTAACGTAAGGGTAAGAGAGATGTGTGGAAATAAAAAGAGCGTGGTCGAGAGAGCAGAAGAGGGTGTTTTGAAATGGTTTGGGCACATGGAGAGAATGAGTGAGGAGAGATTGACCAAGAGGATATATGTGTCGGAGGTGGAGGGAACGAGGAGAAGAGGGAGACCAAATTGGAGGTGGAAAGATGGAGTGAAAAAGATTTTGTGTGATCGGGGCCTGAACATGCAGGAGGGTGAACGGAGGGCAAGAAATAGAGTGAATTGGAGTCATGTGGTATACAGGGGTTGACGTGCTGTCAGTGGATTGAAGCAAGGCATGTGAAGCGTCTGGGGTAAACCATGGAAAGCTGTGTAGGTATGTATATTTGCGTGTCTGGACGTGTGTATGTACATGTGTATGGGGGGGGGGGTTGGGCCATTTCTTTCGTCTGTTTCCTTGCGCTACCTCGCAAACGCGGGAGACAGCGACAAAGTATAAAAAAAAAAAAAAAAAAAAAAAAAAAAAAAAAAAAAAAAAAAAAAATATATATATATATATATATATATATATATGAAGTCTGTTGGGGATGAGAGAGCTTGGGAAGTGAGTCAGTTGTTGTTCGCTGATGATACAGCGCTGGTGGCTGATTCATGTGAGAAACTGCAGAAGCTGGTGACTGAGTTTGGAAAAGTGTGTGGAAGAAGAAAGTTAAGAGTAAATGTGAATAAGAGCAAGGTTATTAGGTACAGTAGGGTTGAGGGTCAAGTCAATTGGGAGGTGAGTTTGAATGGAGAAAAACTGGAGGAAGTGAAGTGTTTTAGATATCTGGGAGTGGATCTGGCAGCGGATGGAACCATGGAAGCGGAAGTGGATCATAGGGTGGGGGAGGGGGCGAAAATCCTGGGGGCCTTGAAGAATATGTGGAAGTCGAGAACATTATCTCGGAAAGCAAAAATGGGTATGTTTGAAGGAATAGTGGTTCCAACAATGTTGTATGGTTGCGAGGCGTGGGCTATGGATAGAGTTGTGCGCAGGAGGATGGATGTGCTGGAAATGAGATGTTTGAGGACAATGTGTGGTGTGAGGTGGTTTGATCGAGTGAGTAACGTAAGGGTAAGAGAGATGTGTGGAAATAAAAAGAGCGTGGTTGAGAGAGCAGAAGAGGGTGTTTTGAAGTGGTTTGGGCACATGGAGAGGATGAGTGAGGAAAGATTGACCAAGAGGATATATGTGTCGGAGGTGGAGGGAACAAGGAGAAGAGGGAGACCAAATTGGAGGTGGAAAGATGGAGTGAAAAAGATTTTGTGTGATCGGGGCCTGAGCATGCAGGAGGGTGAAAGGAGGGCGAGGAATAGAGTGAATTGGAGCGATGTGGTATACCGGGGTTGACGTGCTGTCAGTGGATTGAAGCAGGGCATGTGAAGCGTCTGGGGTAAACCATGGAAAGCTGTGTAGGTATGTATATTTGCGTGTGTGGACGTATGTATATACATGTGTATGGGGGGGGGTTGGGCCATTTCTTTCGTCTGTTTCCTTGCGCTACCTCGCAAACGCGGGAGACAGCGACAAAGTATAATAAATATAAATATATATATATATATATATATATATATATATATATATATATATATATATATATATATATATATATATATATATATATATATATATATGTGTGTGTGTGTGTGTGTGTGTGTGTGTGCAAAAAGTACACACGTAACGAATGTACATAATATACAGGTAAAGTATGTAGGAAACAAACAATCTAAAAACTTTCAAGCGTTTCCCTGTAATATATTGTCGAGATTGAGTCACTCAGTCTTGACAGTGTAATATACGAAAGCGCTAGATAATTTGCATTTGCTGCCTCTGTGGTTTTTAATGCATACCTAATCTTATCTTTCACGCAGCGCTGTGAGTGGGTTGAAGTGGAGTTGCTTAGAGGCGTACGCCCTGTCAGCACTTAAGACCTGGAAATGTTGTGTCTATAATTCCTCATTTTCACGTATGGAAAGAACTTTCCCATCTCGACGAAGGTCGTATCATGGAGTGGTCTACGGGTAAGTAAATGGAAGTGTACGATAGCAACTGATAACAGATGACCCGGTGTTCTGCTGATGGAGGTTATCTAGGTAGACTATCTAATCCGAACGAGAGAGAGAGAGAGAGAGAGAGAGAGAGAGAGAGAGAGAGAGAGAGAGAGAGAGAGAGAGAGAGAGAGAGAGAGAGAGAGAGAGAATTCTGTTGTTGGGATCGGATCCACCCACCACCCATTCCTGCTCCTCAGTGGGATAGTATTGACCTAGTAAGCCCGTCCTTCATCCCCATTAGGATGTTCGAGGGCAAGAGGCCATTACTGACCCCAGGGCTCAGAGTGTGACAAAGTACATTAAGGTTCAGTGTACTTAAGAGAAACTTGTGGACTGAGGCAGTTAGGGGTAAAAGTGTACAGTGTGGGAACTATTAAACAGGCTGGCATGGTTAGAGTTTGACCACAGCGACGTAAGTGTGTGTTGCGGCTTGAGGATAGAAACAAGTGAACACCGAATATATGGGAGAGAAGATGAAAAGGCTGCGTAGGAAACCCCTGGGGCGCCCTTAATGCGCACACATAGAAAAGCTTTGGGTCTACCTTCCTTCAGCAGGAAAGGACGTAAAGGTGTTAATAACAATTATTTTACATTTATTGTATTATTATTATTATTATTATTATTATTATTATTATTATTATTGATATTATTAGTAGTAGTAGTAGTATTACTATTATTATTATTATTATTATTATTATCATTATTATTAATTGTGTTGTTATTATTAAGAGATCTGTGCTGGAACCTGGAGTGTGAGCTAAGAAGAAAATGGCCTCATCCTCTGGAATAACTCCGGACGAGCAGCGGGGCCTCTGGTATTACTGGGCGCTACGGAGCTGTGGTGAGAAGGTCTTGGTCGCTGTCTTGCGCTCGGCCTATCGCGGAGGCTCGGTGGAGATCAAGGACTACGTCGCCGTTGTACTTAGGAAGAAATCCATGGGCGTCACTGAGGATAATAAGGAGCAGCTCTACAAGAAGTGGTGTATTGACGAAGAACTGAGGAAAAAGATCAATGGCGGTTGGTCGTTTAACGACTTCGACATCAATTCCTTGCATAAGTTACTTCGCATCAACGACCTGTGTGACTTGCCAAGCGATATCAGAATCTGGAAGGATGAGAAAAACAAGTTGGAGCACGGGATCCAGTTCCTGAAAGATGAACGCAACACCCTCTCACACCAGAAACTAGTCACGTCAGAGACGGAGTTTCTTGAAAGGATGGATAGACTTACCGTTCTACTGAAAGATCTCCTTCAAGAAGCTGAAAACCGTTTCCCAGCGAACAGCTCGGCGAACTTCGGTCAGCTGTCTACCATTATATGCAATGATATCAAAAATATTCAGGAGACTTATATCGTTGAAAATATGGACCCTGCGAAGAACGAACACTACCAGAAGCTGCAGGAGATCAAAAAGCTTTTTCGTAAACACGAAGAGAAGGATGTTTGGGATGATATCATGCAGAGAACCTCTTCCGAATACAGTCAACTGTGTTGTGTGGTGCTGGGCGATGAACTGTATGTTGAGCCGCATCGCGTGTTCGTCCCCGTGGAACTAGAGCAAGACGACGCGGTGCACACCAAAGGGAAGAAGACGATCATCACCCACGACCAGCTAGTGACCGTGAAGAAACCAGACAGGACAGATCCCACAGTGGTTATTCTCAAGGGGAATATCGGAATAGGGAAGACTACCATTATGAAGGCAATCACGCATCACTGGATAAACAAGACGACTGAATTTGACGGCCTGTCATCGTTCCATTTCGTGCTGTTCACATACAGCAGAGACACCAACAAGAGATGCCTCAGCGACCTGCTCAAACACCGTTTATCCAAGACGGTGAGGCTGGTGAGTGATTGTGATCGACTGAAGGAGATTGTGTTGAGTAAGCCGCTGATGATCATTGTTGACGGCTATGAGGAGGCCAATGACGCGTACAAGAGTCTGTTGAAAGAGATCCTAGCCCTCCCGGGACACTGTATCAAAGTCTTCATCACGACACGACACGAGGATCCAACAGACCTGATGACCATAGTGCCCGAGAACAGAAGAACAACCCTGAGAGTCCTGGGCATCGATGAGAGGCAGGAGCGTTCCTTTATAACGCAACTTCTGCGAGTCTTTTCCGAGGAGAGGCGGAGGCTTGGTGAGGGACCATTGTTTGTTGAAAACCAGGAGGCCGACATTACCCAGGAGATTACAAAGAAAACGGATGAATTGATAGACCTTCTACAGGGCATGGGGGAAAGTGTGCGGAACGTGTTGCACAGACCTCTAAACTTGTACATGCTGGTGCGTTTCTGGTACACAACTTCTGAAGAAGTCACCTCTCTGACCTCAGTGACTACGCTCTTCGAAGCATGTCGTGTCCTCATTCGAGGTTCGGTCATTGACAAGCTCCTGTGGAGAGATTATAAGGAGTCTAAAGCCGAGGCCTTGTGTGACGAATTCCTAAGTCATTACGATGAGTTGCTGAGGGGGGTTGATTTGGAGAGGGAAATTGGTGAACTGAGGAGGAAGGTTTCGGATATGAATGTGCCAGATGACGTGAAGGAAGAGTTTCAGTCTTTCTTTCTCCTGCTGTGCGATGAGAGCTCTTGGGAGAGATACAAGATTTCTTAATTGCACACCCAACCCGCTGTCAGCCGGAGAGCAGTTGCATGTGTGTGTGCCAACTACGGATTGCACGAGGCAATACAGACGATGATATTGGGTTGGAAAATCCTTTTCAACCATCTCTCAGCCTTAGTGTTTGTGAAGACCATAGGATACAAATCGGGTGTTAGATCCCCTTTGCTCTACCATACGAGTCAGTGGTAGATACTTTGCTCAACCGTGCGAGTCAGTGATAGATACTTTGCTCAACGTACGAGTCAGTGGTAGGTACTCTACCATACGAGTCAGTGGTAGATTCTCTGCTCTTCCATCCGAGTCAGTGGTAGATTCTCTGCTCTTCCATCCGAGTTTGAGGTAGCTACTTTGCTGTACAAGCAGAACGTTTTGTACGAGTTGATGTGAGTCGCTCTTTCAGGAAACTGGAAAAGTCTGAAGAAAAACAGAGAAGAACAACACTGGAAGGCGCTTTCTCCCTCCTTTCTACGTTCACTTTCAAGAAATCCAGGAACTCGAACTCATCTTTCAACACACCCTGGAGTGTTCTGTAAAGACGAAAATAAATAGATGAAATTATCCCATGTATACAACTGGAACAACTTCCACGAAAAAAGAGTCGTGGATGATTCCAGTAGAGGAACAGTCTTCAAGAGTGTATGCGGTTCTAGTTGCATGGGCGAAATCGACGGAGCTAGGATGCTGCTGCTGCCAGAGTCTCGGACGTTGCTGGAACTCCCGATCGGACGGGAGGGCTGACCGACCCCATCTCACCAGACGACTCCTCAGTCTACAAAGAATGGCCAGACGAGTGAGTATACAAACTAGACCTGTTGTAATGTTGTAATGAGAGAGTATTATTGATTCATTGTGATTATTTTTGCACTTTTAGGGAGGGAGTTTTACACTCATGAGTCTCCGACCATTATCTTACTTTCACTTCCCTTTCGTTGAGTTTGTTCAAGATGTCCACAGCTCTGTTCTCTCTAACTTGAGAAATGCTCTTTCACATTCCTCCCCACACTTTTTGACTCTTCCAGCCATGCGATCTTGTTCTGTATTCTCTTATTTCTTGGCGTCATTTCTTAGGAACAAGTATATCTTTTTTTAATCATTGTTTCTCTTTATCTTTCTCTCCTTCTCTGCCCAGAGGTGAGGTCATGGGCAACTCACTGGACGGAGGAGAGGATTGCTGCCTCCCTCATGAGCTTCGCGGGAGAGGCAAGGAATCACTACGAGCCGTGTGACACTCGGAGCCCACTACTTCCCGCAATCCTCTTCATCCTTGGGCCTCCCCCTGAGGTAAGGACACCAGGGTATCACTTGCATATTCCAAGGTTAGGGGCCATAATGTATGTCCCTCTAGAACATCTCACGGGTCATGTGCCTGAAAGTAAATCTGACGTTGGCAGAAATATAAGTTTGCCTCCCTGACGATCTCTTTAATTTCGAAGGCATGTCAACCACCCGACTCCTTATGATTTTTACTCCTGATGTAGTGCTCATTGTCTGGCCTGCTTGATACCCTTCCTATCTTTGTGCCTGTCTCTGGCGAAGGGAGAAGGGTGTCATGAGGTTGGGGACTTGGCTGATGGGTGAGGAGGAGGTCTTAGGGACTTGGCTGTTGGGGAGGACTTAGAGACTTGGCCGATGGTTGACGAGAGATATGCCTTAGGGGCCGACGAGGAAGGGAACTGGGTGAGGGATGAGGAAGCAGGGACTTAAGTGACGAGTGATGGTTGTGGAATCTGTCTGACGGGTGACGAGACAGAGACGCAGCTGATGGATGACGAGGCAGGGATCGGGCTGACGGCTGAGGAGGCAGGGACTTGAGGCTTAAATGTGTGTGATGGATGTTGTGTGTATGGGACCTGGGTGACGGGTATTGTGTGTGGGACCTGGATGACGGGTGATGCGTGTGGGACCTGGATGACGGATGATGCAAGTGGGACCTGGATGACGGGTGATGCGTGTGGGACCATGGTGACGGGTGATGCGTGTGGGACCTGGATGACAGGTGGTGTGTGTGTGGGACCTTGGTGACGGGTGATGCGTGTGGGACCTGGATGACGGATAGTATGTGTGGGACCTGGGTGACGGGTGTCGCAGAAGACTAAGCAACAAATGAAGGACAGTGAAGGGAACTCAAGAGACTGGTAGCATAATGTGGGTGACGTAAGAACTGGGTCACGGGTGACAGATGACATGGATGTGGGGTGATAAAGGGATATCTGAGTGCAAAGCTTTAGCGGGTAGATCTGGGTGATAGTTTGTACAGGGCCGGTGGCAGTGAGGACAGTAGGTGTAAGAGCGGTGAGGTGAGGTGAGGTGAGGAGCCGTCCCACCCCACAGAATGCTCGGCCCTCCCTCGCTACGATGAACTAGGCTACAACTATACCAGAGATTTCGCTTTGTGACTGTGGTATTACCTGACGGGTGGGACGGAGGGAGTTTATAACGTGCGACATGTGGATCCGACACCAACCCTCTCCTTCTACCTAGGCTGGTTGTTGTTATTAAGTCACCCTCCCATTCTCCCCAGAATATGAAACTGACGAAGACCTGGGGTGGTTCTGTACACGCCTGAAGGAGATGTGTGTTTGTGTGTGTGTGTGTCCCTTCGAGGGATGAGGCTGGCACAGCTGTCTAGGTGGTACATCCACTCGACAACAAATCTCTCTACCCAACCTGCATCAGTAAACAACAAACCTATCCATCTCACCTGCATCAGCCAGCGCCAAGCCCATCCAACCTCACCTGCATCAGCCAGCGCCAAGCCCATCCAACCTCAGCTGCATCAGCCAACGCCAAGCCCATCCAACCTCACCTGCATCAGCCAGCGCCAAGCCCATCCAACCTCACTCACCTGCATCAGCCAGAGCCAAGCCCATCCAACCTCACCTGCATCAGCCAGAGCCAAGCCCATCCAACCTCACCTGCATCAGCCAGCGCCAAGCCCATCCAACCTCACCTGCATCAGCCAGCGCCAAGCCCATCCAACCTCACCTGCATCAACTGGCGTCACCGAACTTACATCAACTAGAACCCCAGGGACCACAAGATGGTGTGGGACACAAATGAATGTGTAAGATATCATTTACATCATCTTGACTCCCATCACCAAGGTTTCAGTTGGACACAGTGTATGGTAACGGTTGGTAATCTTAGTTCCTACCAGTGTTGAGAAAATCTTCCTCAAAAAATCAGTATACGTGGATGTATTAAGGAAATGAATAGATATGCCAAAGTTAGGCTTGCTTTAAGAGTATGTGATCCACCCAGATCAAGGTGCACAAAGTTAGGCTTGCCCTACAAGTCTGTGTTCTATCCAATCAAAGTTGACAAAGGCTTGCTCAACGAGTATGTGATCCGTCCAGGTGTACAAAGTTAGGCTTGGACGAGTATGTGATCCGTCCAAGTGTACAAAGTTTGGCTCGCTCTGCGAGTCTGTAATCCTTTCAAGTTAAAGTTCAAAGTTAAGTTTGCTCTACGAGTCTGTAATCTATTCAGGTCAAGGCGTACAAAGTTAGGTTAGCTCTACGAGTATGTGATCCATCCAGGCCAAGATGATCAAAATGTGAAAAATTACCAGGCTAAAACACACAGGCCTCATTGTCTGAAAAGAAAGACACCATTTTTAGAGAGAATTGTGCTAAGTATAGAACAAATATGATCATCGGAGAGAGAGAGAGAGAGAGTCTGTTGTACCTTTGTCGCAGTTTGTGCTGATAAGAAAGAACTGCTTGTGGACGCGTAGATAATGAAACTGATATGTGGTGAATTCAAGGTAAAACCCGGGGGGGGGGGGGGGGGGAGAATGGTGGCGGCCTTTAAAATGGCTAGACACGAGTAACGGTAAAACAAAATACCAGTGCAAATTTTGCATCAGCCTTTTGATGAATGTGGCTGTGGTATCGTAGCGTGCAAAATTTGCAAGTTGGAGGCATAATTGAAAAGTTGGAAGATGAAATGTAAAAAGATGTAATAATTAACCATTTAGCATTATGTTACTGAGGCGGTGCTAGTAATCATATTATACTGCTTAAGTTGTAAAATCATTTATCCAACGAAATTTTAGAAAACAACGTTTGGAGATTGTGAGTGACAGTGAAGTGGGTACGGGCGACCAAAGTATGCCACTGTTGCGACTTTACCCCACAAGGTGAGGCAGGAGAGCGCACAGTAAAAACGGATTATAATCCATAAATCAAATTGTTTCAGAGAGAAAGAGAGAGAGAGAGGTATTAAAAAAACAATTACTTTAACCCTATGTCTTGAAAAACGCGTACTGTGTATTATATCCTGTTCTGATTTGCATATATGTATACACACATTTATAAAATTTGTTGTTCAGGCACAGAAAACGTAGATAAAATATTTTGATATAAAACCTGTTTTTATATAAAAGATGCATCATATGGATTGAATTGCATGTACTTCTTTGGTATTAATAATTGTATGCTTCGTGATTGCTATGGTCTCGGTAAAATTCTGAATGTTTTTTGTAGCAAAGATATATATTATTTTGTATTAAAGCGTAATCAGTGTTTGTAAGATTTAAGAAATATATCTTTATTCACTGTGTTCAGTTTATGAGTTAGAGTGCGATTTGTATGGTCTTTTATATATTTATGCAGTTGTGAGTGTTACCTCGTGATAAATTTGGAAAATGATAAAAAAAGATGAAACAGGTTTCATTTCTTCCCTAAATAATTGACAATTCTGAGATCACATCCCAAAACTTGATCACGCAGTGGATGTTGTAGCCATAGGTAAGAAAAAAAAAGATAAATGCAGGTTAAGAAAATTAAAAATGGTTATGAAAAAATCAAAAACCTTTTCTCTTCAAGGTGTCCCGCAAACAGAAGTATTATCCTAGGATTTTATTTTCAGAGATGCTGGGGTTAGGACCTACTAACCTGTTTTCATGGTGGAGATCCGCCCACTAGCATACCCCATCCGTCTCTTATCTTCTTAAATGAATAGCGGTACTTCGCTCTTTTCGAGCCCGCCCTCAGCCAATCAGAGACCGCTGCAGAACTGACGCCTACTCCTCCTCCTCTTTGGAGTATACAGCACTAGTGACCAATACCCAGGCTCAGGGTGAGTGCACATATCTCTTGTGACCAGCGCCCGAACCCAGGGTGAATACAAACTGCTCTAGTGACCAGCACCCAGGCTCAGTATGAGTATACACGGCACCTGTGACCAGCGCCCGGGCTTGGGGTGAATACAAACTGCTCTAGTGACCAGCACCCAGGCTCAGTATGAGTATACACGGCACCTGTGACCAGCGCCCGGGCTTAGGGGAAAGACAAACCGCTCCAGCGACCAGCACCCAGGGTCAGGGTGAGTGTTTGTGGCTCCACTTACTACCGCCAGGGCTGAGAGTGAATGTACATGGCTATTGCGTACGGTCTTCGAGCTTAGGCCCGGCATACGGGCTTACGTTCCGTATACATATACTTTGGGAAGCAAATGGTCTCATTCCTGCCTCTTGTGGCCTGTGGATGATCTCGGGTGAATTATTAAGTAGCTGCTTTGTGACCGGCGCGTGGGATTAGGGCGTCACACGGGTCACTGTGGACATGATATGGGCATAGGACATATGTAAGAGAACGTCAGCCAACACAGGTTACCTATAATAAGTACATCAGATGCCTCGATCATCAGTGATTTTCATTAAGTGTGGAGGAGGGCAGCAGGACATCTCTGACCGGCCTCGTTGCTAAGTTGGTATGAGTAGCTTTTCCTCAGCAGTCGAAGTTCATAGAAACAGATATGTTGTCAGGTTTTGTAATCTCTTCTTGAATAGTGAAAAACTGGAAGCTGTGGATGAATTCAAGCATTTTTCGAGTAAAATTCACTTGAAAAGCATAGGAAACAGAAGTAATGATTGTCTCGTATGCTGCGGCGATTTCTTAGAATAATTACAAATTACGGGTTGGTTACGACTAAAGTTGATTTAGTTACTTCAGTAGGACAAGATAAATCAACAGTTCTTTGCCATGGTCCTGAATATCTATAAATACTGTTATCAGGAAGCTTTCCTCAGCGTACACACATTTTGCAAACTGGGATCGCTTTCCATAGCCTATACCGGTTCCGTAACAGAGGGCGCTTAGAGGCTTGCACTATACAGATTCTAAACGAAGAGTGCTTTTCTCGGCCTAGTATTTTCTTAAGATAAACAGTGCCATTTATCTGGATATTGCCCTGTACGACTCCCAATCCAATGACAAATTTGGTTAAGTTACCATTCTGGGTGCATGTCCCTTTTACCAGTTAAACCGCTGACGACTACACTATAACCATAATTTCACCATCACTTTCACACAATCACATTGGAACATGACAGTCATCACCACCACCGCCACCAATGACGACGCTGCAACTACCACACTGGTGTCCCTCCCATCTCCTCCAGATTGCCTTTGTGTCTCCTGTCACCAGCGCAGATCATAAATTACACTGCAGACGTTCCTCCTCCAGCAGGTAACATGAAACATGAATTTCTTGTACAGAAAGTTAACAAGACTCAACTGCTTCGAGTGACACTGGCTAAAATTGAGTAAGTGCTAGCGAACGAAAAGACATTTCAAATTTAATTTTCTTAGAGCAGTTTTCATTCTGAACTGACTGGCCATACTAGGTTAGGTTAAGGAAATATTTTTGAATGTTATGATATTCCGCGATGTCTTATTCGATATATAACAAGCATAGAAGACTAAAGAAAATTCACCGTTGTGGCGCTTGGGCGATTGAAACCGAATAACATACTAGAGGAGCTATTTAGAACTGGCTACGATGCTTGATAGCAGAACGTATTAACAAAAACGCTACACACTTATGCAAGCCTTCTCTCACCTAAATGTATTACAAAGTTGAACTGGGGGGAGGGGAGAACAAGTAACACAAAGAAATACAGGGAGAAATGGCATGTCATTACTTGAATTTAACCACTTTTACGGCTTCCCAAATGTGAGATGTTGCACATGTCGAAATGAGGTAGATTATATGCTCATTGCGGAAAGAGGAAGAGTACCAGAATGAAGGGAGAAGGGCAAAGGAGATGATTTGGAGTAAATTGGATCTTCAGCATAAGAATTAATAGAATTAAATGTTGATAAGAGATCATTTATTTAGAGGAGAAAGAGGGTGAGCGAAAGGATGGAACCCTAAGGGACACGCACTGTTGATAGAATAAGAGCAATTACAATAGCAATGGAACGTCCAGAGAGGAGGAAACATTATTTAGAGAAAAACAAATGAAGGAAGCACAAACCACACCCCGTCAAACGGTTTGCAGATTTCGAGGGCAACGGGCAACGACAATCGTGTCTCCGAAATCTTTGAGAGACGAGAACCAGAGGTAAGTCGCATACAGAAATAACCAATGGACTTAGCACTGCGACAGTGATAATGGTAATTGGAAAGAAGGGTGTGGGATTCTAAGCGCTTGAGACAGTGATCCTTGGGGAGTTTCAGAGACTTTAGAGAGCAGAAATGAGAGGAATTCTCGGGGGGGGGGTTTAGAACGGTCTCCTTTCTTAGGGAAGGTTTGCACCAAGGCATTCTTCCGGAGAGTAGGAAAGTCTAGGATTTTAGACGAAAAAGGCGAGCAGGAGTACGAGCTAGCTCATACACGCTGGGGTATGCCATCTGGGCCATACAACTTGCGTACTTGGATATGAAAAAGGACACTGGAAGCCTTTGTAAAGTGGTATGTATGAGGTGGCATAGATTTAGTAAGAGGAGGGTAGGGGAGGATGAGTAGATAGTGAATCATCCATTGTTGAATTAGAGGAGAACAGTGTTCTAAAATTAGTGGCTTAATCAGTTAGAGAATTAGGTGAAACCTATTCTGCTTTTATTTCTGCTCGAAATTAGATAGATTGTTAGAGAAATTTTTGGTAAGGGACCAGAAGACTTTGTCAGTGGAAGTCAGATCAACACACACACTTGTTTGATGATGTGCGCGACTTTACGAAGAATATCTTTGTAGTGATTCCGAGCAGAAATGAAAGCAGGTCTCAGTGGAAAGGAGGAGCTTTGTGATCCAATTTGCTATGTTCCTGATGCAACAGGCATCGGGGCAGGAGAAATCAAACTATAATTATAAGAGGAAAAAGATCTGGTGGAAGAAGGGATTTCGGAGTCCATTCTTGGTAGGATTGCCTTTGCTATACGGTCAGCACAGCAAAAGGCCATCACAACAAACAAAGCAGTACCCGATCCAGGGAAAGTCGGTGAGCATGTTGCACATTGATGGTCGCTGAGCTCTCCCAAAGTGCCAGGATTGGCGTTTAAATTGGATGAGGCAGGTACAGGAAGGGCGTCCCAAGTGGAAGTAGTGGCAATAACATTTTGTTTAGAGAATCCTAAGAGTGTAGAAAATGGTTATGTGCATAATATTTTCATAATCTTTAAAATAGTCCAAATTTCCTGTATCTTTAGTTGCAAAATGACTTTCATATAAAACTAATCATTGGTACAATGTGATTTGTATCAGCGGGCTCAAATAATCTTAGTTACACTATTACATAAGATCTCGTAATGATTGTTCCAGGTTTATGCCTTATGATCTTTGCTTGCTAGATGACTGAAGAAAGCTGATATTACTGTCATCTCTACCTGTCAAGTTTCCCGTTCATATGTCGTAAGTTGTATACACATAGTAAGCACTTGTGATTAGAGGTTTCTGTATAATTTGCACATTTGGTTATTACATCGAATAAGGCTTAATTTTGGAGAGCGAACTTGTGAATGCACACTTTACGAACAATCGAACTTGTGAATGCACATTTTACGAACACACTTTTTATAGTAAGTTCCTGAAATGGGTATCCAAATTTGTTTCGAAAGCATGACAACTTCCCTTATTAGAACACTTATGATTCTGTAGGAAGGATTTGCTGACACACCTACTTGGTATTAAAATGTTTTGATATATATATATATATATATATATATATATATATATATATATATATATATATATATATATATATATATATTCATAAACGAGCCAATTTTCAATGATAGTTAAAATGTAGAATTAATAATAAAGCATACAATAACAACAGTTGCACTTGAGGCTAGGAACGGAAATCTAAACTGATAAACCTAAAACCAATAAAACCTTCTGAAATCTCAAAGAAAAAAAATTGAAATGCCTTTATGAAACCTAATTTATTGTGAAGCAACAAAATTTAACGTCAGAAATATGTTCTTACATTTGATATGTGGTGGGATGTACCTAACCCATGTATGAACTTAGGTCGAGGGCGTTCACAGCTCGGCTTTCACTCTGGCGAGTTGAAGCGACCAAGCATGTTTGGGTCGCTTTGGAAAGAAAATGGTTTATTTCCCATCCAAAATCTTGTATATGTTCAAAAGGAGAGTGTGTCATAATTTAGAGTGAATAACGAACAAGTTAAGTACATACCATAGATAAAGGTGATAAAGAGGGCTTGGCAGCCACAGAAGACATGGAACACCAAAAAGCACTCGAGACCCAGGACAGAGTACGTAGCTGTTAATTTTGTTGTGGTTATTTTTTGCCTGAGAAATTTAACAAATGTATCGGTCTCTTGAGTCAAACGGCATTTTGCCGACGTTGAGTATTTACCCTTCCGCCACTTTGTCACTGAATTTTATACGAACCATCATCCACCACTGGGCTTTGGAGGCTGGTGTGTGGAGCCCTACCGATTGAGGATTAGGTTGATTTGGTTTGACTGTTTTACTGCGTTGGTAATTTTCTCTGCTCAACCCCACTGGCTTTTGTAAAATTAGCGTTGATAATTTTGTGTATTAGAATATGAGTAATTATTTGCTCTGGTTGTCTCACCTTAGCAAGGATTTTGACATATTACCAGTTACCCACACATTGAAACTTGGCTTCCATATTGAGTAATGTATGATAATATAGTGTTTAATGAACACAATAGGAGTTGCATAATTTGATTTAGTTTGATTTGTTTTATCATACCGTTTATATTGACATTAGTAAATATAGCTATGTAGGGGAAGTGTGGGGTAAATTTTAACTTGCAAAAAATCAACTGAGCCTTTGAAAACCTCACCTAACCTTCCTAGCAGTTGAGATATAGTGTGAGATATTATGGTTGAAATTTACTAGTCACAGTTGCAGACGAATGTCAACAGACGACAGACTAAACAACCATTTGTGTCTCTGCTGTAAGTACTTACTGCTACAAGCAGAGATATTTGGGATCTTTAGGACTGAAAGTGAAGGGCATGGTTTCTTTTACATCCCAGTCTTCTCTTCTTAAGTGTAGTCTGGAGCCTGCCACAACTGGTCTTGACTTTAACCTTCGAACCTGTGGCAGCTGACATGACGCTGTACCCCTGACCTGACCCTGGGCTTGGGAACTGTTTACTCATCCTTTACGACTCGTGACTTTTGCAAACTTTGTTGCTGTGCTGAGCCTTTTTACTGCCCTTTAGGAGCAACCCAATACCTGTCACAATTGCCAGAGCAGCTATTTGCGGTAGACAATCTGGATGAGACTGGAATATAACTAAGAGAACTCCAATCAGGACAGTTATTTGTTGGAACTCTGTTCCCTCAGTAATCTGCTTTTTTTCTGTGAGGCCAATGTAGGCAGATGAGTTCCAATGTAATCTTGAGCCAACATAGTCTGGTAACATTATATGTATAGACACATATATATTATCCCTTGAGATAGGAGAGAAAGAATACTTCCCATGTATTCCCTGCATGTCATGGAAGGCGACTAAAAGGGGTGGGTGCTGGGGGCTAGAAATCCTCCCCTCTAGTTTGTACTTTTTCCAATACAAGGAACAGAGAATGAGGCCAAATGAGGATTTTTCCCTCTAAGACTCAGTTCTCTGTTCTTGACACTTCTTTACTATATGGGAAGAATGTATGTGAGAAATACTTAGAAAAGCAAATGGATTTGTATGTAGCATTTATAGATCTGAAGGAGGTATATGATAGAGTTGATAGAGATGCTCTGTGGAAGGTATTAAGAATATATGGTGTGTGAGGCAAGTTGGTAGAAGCAGTGAAAAGTTTTTTCGAGGATGTAAGGCATGTGTACAAGTAGTAAGAGAGGAAAGTGATTGGTTCTCAATGAATGTCGGTTTGCGGCAGAGGTGCTTGATGTCTCCATGGTTGTTTAATTTGTTTATGGATGGGGTTGTTAGGGAGGTGAATGCATGAATTTTGCAGAGAGGGGCAAGTATGCAGTCTGTTGTGGATGAGAGAGCTTGGGAAGTGAGTCAGTTGTTGTTTGCTGATGATACATCGCCGGTGGCTGATTCATGTGAGAAACTGCAGAAGCTGGCGACTGAGTTTGGTAAAGTGTATGAAAGAAGAAAGCTGAGAGTAAATGTGAAAAAGAGCAAGGTTATTAGGTACAGTAGGGTTGAGGGACAAGTCAGTTGGGAGGTAAGTTTGAATGGAGGAAAACTGGAGGAAGTAAAGTGTTTTAGATATCTGGGAGTGGATTTGGCAGCGGATGGAACCATGGAAGCGGAAGTGAGTCACAGGGTGGGGGAGGGTGCAAAAATTCTGGGAGCGTTTAAAAATGTGTGGAAGTTGAGAACATTATCTCGGAAAGCAAAAATGGGTATGTTTGAAGGAGTAGTGGTTCCAACAATGCTATATGCTTGCGAGGCGTGGGCTATGGATAGAGTTGTGCGGAGGAGGGTGGATGTGCTGGAAATGAGATGTTTGAGGACAATATGTGGTGTGAGGTGGTTTGATTAAGTAATGAAAGGGTAAGAGAGACATGTGGTAATAAAAAGTGTGGTTGCGGAGGAGGGTGGATGTGCTGGAAATGAGATGTTTGAGGACAATATGTGGTGTGAGGTGGTTTGATTAAGTAATGAAAGGGTAAGAGAGACGTGTGGTAATAAAAAGTGTTGTTGAGAGAGCAGAAGAGGGTGTATTGAAATGGTTTGGTCACATGGAGAGAATGAGTGAAGAAAGATTGACCAAGAGATATATGTGTCAGAGGTGGATGGAATGAGGAGAAGTGGGAGACCAAATTGGAGGTGGAAGGATGGAGTGAAAAAGATTTTGAGCAATTGGGGCCTGAACATGCAGGAGGGTGAAAGGCGTACAAGGAATAGAGTGAATTGGAATGATGTGGTATACCGGGGTCGATGTGCTGTCAATGGATTTGAACCAGGGCATGTGAAGTGTCTGGGGTAAACCATGGAAAGTTCTGTGGGGCCTGGATGTGGAAAGGAAGCTGTTGTTTCGGTGGATTATACATGACAGCTAGAGACTGAGTGTGTATGTAAGGATTATTGTTGGACTATTTTTCTGACTGTTAAACGGACTATAACAATACTCCCTGTAGATTGTAGAACAGATTATCTTTATTTAGGGTATGTTGATTATTTATTTCTGTTTTTTGGTTTAGATAATGAATAGAAAAATTCTGCATTTGATGGTTATGATACTGCAAAACATCCCATGTAGGAGTCGTGAGTTCAATGCAGATTGCCTGTATATGCACATTTACTTCTTTTCATGGGTTCACAATAGTGATAGTGATTTTTAATCAAGTGTATCTTGACTGGATATTTTCTGATATTCAGCATGGTCAAGTCCAAGGGTTGTGCTGGTTATACATGAGTCACTTTCAGATCTCCAGAACTTGTTACAGTTTGTATTGTGGATTATCTTTGATATTTGATTTAGAGTGTTTTTCCGTGAGTGGGATATTTAGTCATTAAATGATTGCCTTTTTTATCATCACATAGTACGAACTGTTTTGTTGGCATTTAGCTAAAATGATGCTTTAGATTTTGACTTAGACCATTATATATATATGGGTGCTATTGACTTAGTACTTTCCTTTTTTCAGGACACATCTTATGTGTGTGGAGAATGCTTCCAACTGTTTACCTCTATGGAGTATTTTAATTATCACCAGTGTACTTCAGTAAAGAACAGTGCCATAAATGAGCATCAAGAAATCGACTACATTCCTGATTCTCTAACTTCTCTAGATGAAAGAGGTGGGATGTTTAA
This sequence comes from Panulirus ornatus, assembly GCF_036320965.1. Classification (NCBI taxonomy): domain Eukaryota; kingdom Metazoa; phylum Arthropoda; class Malacostraca; order Decapoda; family Palinuridae; genus Panulirus; species Panulirus ornatus. Next base: position 16,379,938 of record NC_092255.1, read on the forward strand.
CATCTATGTTTTGTTGCAGGCAAACCCAGCACTTGAAATGTTCATGAGACCACTTGTATACGGAATATTGTTTCAGAAATTTTTTCTGATAATTGTTTAACATTTGGTGTTAAGTACTATGCAGTCTTCATAAATGTAGGACCATAGCTTTAGTTAATGTGATTTTCATTCTTTGCATTATTAAACTGAAATTTAGACATTTTTCTTCCTCAGTTTTTACAGTTTTTATGTTTGAAGTAGGAAGTGATAAGGAATTAGGAGTAGATAAAATATGAAATAACGCCCATGAACAAGGTGAGAATCCAAAGCTATTCTCAAATTTTTCAGAATTAAACTTTTAGTTAAAGAGCTCCTCATCAGGCTGAGAGATTCAGTGGGAAGCTTCATTGAAAATGATGGAAAAATATCATTGTAACCAAATGAGTTTAAAAGATCAATGAAGTTGACAGTGAACAGTTTTTTGAGAGGTGTAGAGATAGAGCAACCAGAGGGCATACATGAAATTAAGTAAGAAATTGTAATAATGCAAAGAATACTTGGATAGTATAAAAGTGGTAGGTGAATGGAACTGACTGACTGAGGACATTGTTAATGTAGACAACATACATAAGTTTAAGAAGTTGTATGACAGTAAGTGTTCAACAGATGGGTCTTCATAAAACTCCCCCACCCCCCCAAGTATAGTACAAAAGATGATTGCAGTATAACCCCAACATTAATGATGTGGGCTAGGGAATTAGAATCGTAAAGTATTGAAATTGATAGAACAGACATTGTAGCTTGTTAAAGGATGTTTATCCATATAAGGAGCATGAACCTGATGAAACCTTTCTCCATATCTAAGTGATGTCCAGAAACACTTAACAGTCTGCTGAAAATGTTGAAATGATGATTGGGAGAGGATATAATTCCATGAGAGTACCTGAGATCATATGTTGTGCCTGTTTTTAAAAAAAGACACAAACATATGATACATTTGATATAGTGTATCACTGTAGCACTCTTGTGAGAGATTCTATATTTCTGCATATGGTATTCCAGATTCATTAATGCACCATACAGTGGCATCACTTGCTAGAGTTCAGAATACAATTGCCTCTGATTCACACTGAGAGGACAGAGAGAAAGTAATGGCATGGCTTATGTCAGCATGAGAAACAGAGCAGTAACATTTGGAAGCTTATGCACCATTTTGGCAGCTACTAATATATGCACAGGCATTCAAGATTTTCACACTGTGGGTGTTTCGAGTGGAAGTCTTCCTGTGTCTACTGGTATTTATTTTGCAGCTTGTTTTTTTAATTATGCTATGTAAATTAAAAGAAAATCTCTGTTTCAGATTATGGAGGAGCAGAGAGTGAGGCTGCCATGGAGGAGGCTGTGGCTAGTATTCTTGGGGAAAAGATGAAGCAAATGGATCCTCAGAGAAATCTTTGTCCTTTGGCAGCATATGATGGACCTATAGTAGAAGTGTGCCCTGATCAACATACAGACTCCGGTATTAAAGATATGCATGTTGAAGAAAATGTGATGGAGGAGGGATCATATCAGTCTGAGGACCACATGAATACCTTTGTGAAATTTGAAGGTGATAAAATGACAGCTAGTCCATGCCAATATGCAGAGCAGTCCATTGAACACATGAGTATTGTTGATCATAGTGCAGAACCAGTGGTAGAGCACCTTGTTGAAGATATAGAACCAACAGTAGGAAATGCTGAGGAAATGCAGATAGGTCCTGGCATGATAGTGGAGAGTGTGGAAATACCCTCATCTAATGTTTACATCTATGACAACCCTGTGTATCTTAATCGCTTAATGAAGGATAACACATGTGGTAAACGAGTTAGACATGATGCTCCTTACATACACCGATTAGGTTAGTAGCTCATTGTTGTTCACTATTGGAAGATTCAAATTAGAAAAATGATACTTTTATGGGAAAATCAGCATAAGAGATGTTATTTTAGGTATTTGTAACATACTAGTAGAATTATAGTCAACATTGAGAATGGCATGTTTGAATGTTAACAGAGTAACATTACAGTTAAAGCCCTTAAAGCTTTCCATTAACAACAGATGTGGTTTACGGACAGCTGAGTATATAAAAGTTTAGCAGTGTGGTGAATAACCATTCAAAAAGATACACATAAAGAATTGTCCTTTTGAAGCTTCATTGTGACACCTTTCTTAACTAAAATGATTTTAAGCTCAGCCATTTGTTTAAGAAGGGTTTCGGGTTAGGTTTCCTTTCTTAACAAAAGAAACACCATTTCAGTCCAAAAATCTCTAATTCCCTGAAGTTTTGATGGATGTTTTTTGCTTATTGTAAGTAGGTAAAATTGTAGAAAAATGAAGATGGTACTTGAGATGGATGGTTGTAGATGCAGGAGCTCCAACCATGAGTTGTTGGTGTCTTGCTGGAAGATGATAAACTGCAGACATTACCAGTTTATATTCATAATGAAGACATGAAGTTGCAGTCATATTGGAATGAAAGTTGTATGAAACAAAGATAGTAAAAAATTATGCTAGGGAATCGGCTTATGACCAGCATGACATGCAGTGAGCGAACAAAATCCAGTTGAGAAACGGATTCAGGATCTGATGGAGAGGCAGTATATCCCCAGTTTGATATTGATTTGAATGAAAGAAATATCAGTTGTATCATATGGGAAATGTGTAAAGAATATCCTTGATTTGAATGAAAGAAATATCAGTTGTGTCATGTGGAAAAGGCAAGAAGAATTACCTTGTATAAATTGAGCAACTGCTCTCTCAAATGCTCATGGGGCTCTGCTTAGGGTAATGCTTTTTTCATCTAAACCCACAATTCTTTCAGGACCTTGGGATGATAAATCAAGCCAGATTCTTATTCAGCTTTTAAGAGAATACCCTGAGGCATATTTTATTTTAGGCAAAAATTGTAAGAGAACAGAAGCCTGGGAGCTGATACGTTACAAACTTGTTGAGGCTGGCTACCATTTTACTGTGTTACAGGTAAGGGAAAATTTGATAATAATATTTATAGATTTTGTAGTGATTACATGTCAACCTCTATCTTTGTGTTTGCATGTAAGATTATTGTACAGAGTAAGATGAAAAATAAGCTTAACAGTCGTCTTTTGTGGTCTTCCAAAGCATTCAGACTTATTATCCTACCTTACTTTCCTGCCCTGATATCCCCTCTATGGTAATTTTGTAGTGCTTGGGATGTTATGTGTGTGTGTGTCTATCTGGGTAAGTGCAGGACAGCTGCATCTTCAGTGTGGAAGTCGTGTCCAAGTTATGAGGATCTTGTGATGTTGAATCTATGTTTGTATGTGTGCTCGTATCAGTTTTGTGTTAAGTGTGTGATTTCCTCCTGCCCCTTTATTTATTTTTTCCTAATCCTTACTGATTTTTTCTCTACATAGGTCAGACAACCAATGTTAATGGGCCCTCGTTGTCTTTGTAATTTAAATCCATCATCTCACAACACTAGCAAATAATACAGTGATATTGCATATAATGGATAGGCAATCAAGTCTTATGCTTTAAGTGTGTGAAGAAATGTATGTAATATTTGGCTGATAGATAGTGTTGTACTCTCTAACAGATCCGCATGCGATGGCGTGAATTATGCAAGAGGTATCGGAATATTGTCAACCACAATGAACTTCATGAGAACAAAAGAACCTGCCAATATTTTGATGAACTAAATGACTTATTTGGTATGTATAGATATTTTAAGGCAGGGATGGAGATATAAGGTAATAAAACTGCTGATTTGCATTAAAGTACTTTAATTGATATCACACTTTTTGGAGGCATCTTATAACCAAGATAATTTATTTGTAATATGTAGGCAAAAGATGTAGCTGAAAGTGTCCCAGATCTGATGGTATATTACAAAAGACCTTTAAGAAACTGGAAAACCTTGATTTCCTTGTGTGAGATACCTCTTCACCATTGAGCTTGGTATTTTTGTCGTGGGCCTGATGCAATTAATGCCTCCCAATCCAAATGCCAACCATACAATGGATTGTGATCGTATAGTCACACTCGGCCACTTGCCAAATTACCCCTCCTTTTAGGTTCTTGTGTAGGCTCAGTCAGTGTTTACAGTGCTTAAGGGAACTTTTAGACGTACATATATTAATCGGTCATAGATCACTTCTTCATTGGGATGTGGTTCTGTGCCAGCTAACTCGGGATTTGATTCACCATGCAGTGCAACCAAATGGCCTAGGAATGTGGAAGAGGCGAGAAAAATGAAGACCAAAAAGTTATGGACAGTCCACATATGCACAAAAATGTGGGGAGGCAAGAAAATGAACTAATAACATTAAGCATTTTACTGTAACTATTCTTGGTGTTACAGTTTCCATGTGTAAAAATGCTTTCCTTAGTGTCCAGGGCTGAAATAGACGTTATATGGATACTTTATGTTTTAGAAAGAGGTCTGATAGTTCTCCTTTTCCTAATAACTGAGGTAAGACAGGTAATAACCGAAAGTAAAGTCTTTAGTATTGAAATTGATGAAATTTCTAGTACTACAGTTGTGAATTCTTAGTGTTTAAGTGCAATTTTTCGAATCATTAAGTGTTTTGGAGTGATTGCTATAGAATTTGTAAAATCCTGTGTTTCTAGAGGCCTAACTCAAAAGATAAGATTTTAATAACATTCTAAATCACTCGGTGTATACCGTGGTATATGTTCAAGTATGTGTAAAATACTTTGAGCATGGTCAGTGATCAGAAAAAAAATTCAGGTTCCAGCAAATAGAAAGCCACAAAGGAGGGAATGAGTGGTGATCATCAGATTCAATTTCAGCTTATTGGATTTATCCCCAAAGGTACGAATTTGAGAGGTGACTGTCAGAAGGCACCTTGGTGGTGATGTATTTAGCTAGCATTGCTGACTACTGATCCACTGGCCTTCGTTCATTCCCCAGCTCCTACTTCCATTGTCTACAGCAGTTCCCTTTCAGTACTGGAATCCCTAGTTTCCATGAAATCATATCCCTCTTCCTTTACTGATCCACATTTTTGTCTCTTCTCAGCTTTCAATTCAAATCTGAAAAGGATATTTTTGTAGGGCTGATATATTGAATTTTAATGATTCTAAGACTGCTTCTCCTGCTTATGTTTTTAAAATTCCTCATGAGTTTCCTTTAATGGATGTATGGTTCTACCACTCATTGCAGTAAGCATACTGGATATTTGTATGACATTTAATCTGTCTTGGAAACCTTTGACTGCAGAAACATTTAAGTTGTCATTTAAGAAACTGGTGGTATTTTTCAAAAGCTGATTTTTTTTCCTATCCTATTTTACATAGGACTAATTTGTCTGTATGGAACAGAGATCTATCTGAGGCAGCTGGAACTCCAAATACTTAGTGGAGCTGAGTTTAAGGCTGTCTGAATTATCAGCTTTCCAAATATGTCCTCATAATCCTGTCTACTTTCCACATACCATCTTTTGTCTTTTCTCTTTCCTGATATTAATTTGGTATTTACTCCTGAGATCTGCTTTTTGCATACTTTTACTATCAAGTAGGCCACTGCATTCACAGTCACTGCTCAGCTGGTAGCAACATAAGGGTGGGGCTTTATGATGAATGCTTTCCATATACTACAAAGCTTCTAAATTCTGTACCTTTTCATGTATATCCTGTCCCTTTTTAAGAAGGCATACTTTTCATTTTTTTAAGGCTTGGCTTTGATTAATACTCTCAGAAAAGAAAAAGCTGTTTTGGGGACTAAATATACAACTTTTATGTGTGAAATTAATTCTTAAGTGAAAATCAGTACAATATTCAAGAAAGTGTTAACAGCTACGATAGACTTTAAAAGGTTTTCCATGACTGAGATCGAGAGAGTGAGGAATGATAAATAGTTTTAAGACAGAAAAAGGAATGCTGAATAAAGAGAACTAGAACTTTTAATGAAAAATAAGCTGTGGAGGAGTGGGCTGGGAAGTTGAATGAGATATATGGAAGAACACAGCATGAAAGTAATACTATTGCAGAGAAGCATGTGCATTTATTTATGACATGAGCACTTAAGGAAATGTGAGGATTACTTGAGGAGATGATTTTGCTCAATGATTTTATTTCTTTTCTAAAGGAATATGGGATTCTCAGGCTACACAGCTCCTAATTCAACAGTTTGGCACAAATTCTGCCAAACGACTGGGTCAGAATGGAGGTACACGCATGAGGTACAAGGCATGGGAACAGGTGCGGGAGTCTCTTTCAAAGCATGGATATAAGTGAGTATTAATTCGGTTCTCATTTTGCTTTTAGTGGTAGAAACTGTATAAGTGAAAATGGGGAAAAACTTATGTGTTGAGAGAGGAATCATCAGGAATACTTGGTTTGAAAGAAAAGCATGAACAAAGGGGTAAGTGGCATTCGGTGTATAAAGGCATTATTAGGTCATTCATAGATTTAAAGTCAAGCAGAGAAGAGGTTGTTCAAATATAAAGATGCTAAGAAGAAATGTAAGTGGAATGTCTGGTCATTTCTTGGTGTAGGCAAGCATGAAAGTTTGTCGAAGGTATAGAAAGAAAGAAAAGAAATAACGTGTCTGATGGAAGGGGTGAACGTGAACTAATTTGGAAGAGGCATGTGCAGGGATGTTGAGATAGTGATTGATTAAGTAAAAGTAAATGAAACTTAGGGGAGTGAAAGAGTAGAAGGTATTTAGGTAAGCATTGCTTAAATGTGTGGGTGAAGTGTATGGCATGTGGAAGTATGAAAAAGGTTAAAGGATGGGGAAAATGGGGAAATTATAGCGATAGAGAGAAAAGGTATATGTTTGGACAGTACCTACAAGGAAAAAGTGCAAACAGTTGGGAAGGGTACAATAGAAAGCATTAGAAGGTCTAGAAAAAGAGAGCAGATAAGGGACAGAATTAGAAAATATCTGTGAATTTCAGGGAAAATGATTTAGAAGGAGGTGAATGATGTAAGATCAAGAGATTGTATGGGAACAGTGGTGAAGAGAGTAGATGGGAAATGGTAGCTAGCAAAAGAGAAGTAAGGAAGAGAGATAGTGAGTATTTTGTGTTAGACAACAGGGAGACTTTTTTCATTTCAGCACACTGAATGTAAATTAAAAATTGCATTTGAGTGAGTTGAGGGGCTTCATACTCTTAAGCTGCCTCATGTAAGTGGGAGTATAGTTAGAGACAGTAAACAGATAATGATATACGTCATAATAGTTATGCTAGAATGATAACTATTTTTTCCTCATCTTTACAGATACACAGCAGATCAGGTCTATGGGCGATGGAGTGCATTGGTAACATTGTATCGGAGAATGATTGAACACAACTCTGATGCGAACAATGAATTGATGACTGTTGCATATCAAGATGCAATAGAATCTGTTTACAAATATGTTCCAGAAAGGAAAACGAAGTTAGCCAAGATCCGGGAAAAACATGGCCAGTCATCTAAAATATTTAAGAGTATCAAAATTTTGTTTTCTTATTGTTTTTGTAAATTTTTGGCTGGTAATATGAATGGAAATCTGATTACTAATTTGAATTACAAATGAATTCTCTGACCTAAAAGAAATTCACTGTTTCGCAGAGAAATGGACTCTGCCTGTTGAACGAATCTTACTCAGGGGCTACAGAGAGAACATTGAGCTTTTTATTGAAAATGGGAACAAGAAAGAAATTTGGGAGCAGATTGTAAAGGTAGGAGAAAGTTTCAGATTGCTTTGTTGCTGCAGGCTTTTGCATGCAGGGCAAGGTAGTGGAAGATAATAGTGGTGTTTTAACACTGCTTCTTTGGTTACGAAAGCTAATGGAGACAAAAAGATTGTTGTGAAGATAGATTAGTTTTTTCGGACATGTTAAAAGATTATATATTGAAGGTGCATGATACCACCCTTGACATTTTAAGACTTGAGAGTGGAGTAATCGGAATAGTTTAAGCTGGAAGGATTGTTTAAGAAATTGAAGTAACAAATCATGAAACATGTGGAGGTTATGAATATTTCCCTGGTGGAGGCATGATGGCATTAGAGCTGGGTAATGAGCTTGTGACACAAGTTCATTAATTAGATTATTACTTATTGTGAAAAAAAAAACTTGTCTGAGCAAGGGATATGTATAAAATAGGGAGCTAACAATGTATATGGCCATGGTATAGTGCTGAAGCTAACATGTAATTTATGCAGAGGAGACAGTAAAGTGGCAGCAGAGAAATGGTGCATGGGGCAGATAAGGGGGTGAGCCTCAATATATAAATTCACTCAGTGATGTTTATCGTCATCTCTGGTTACTGATTACATATTTATAGATATTTAGGGGGCACATTCTGAGGGGAGGCAAGTGGGTTAGGTTTCCCTCCCCAGCTTTTCAGTATACAATATACATGATTATTGTATGACCATCAGCAACTCAAGGGTGGGCTATTTTGATACCTGCTTCTTTCCTTACATGTTGAAGCTTTGGAACTCCCCTCCTTCTCATGTCTTTCTCAAAATTTACAAATACTTTCCGTTGTCTTTTCTTTTTCCATTCCATAATTCTCTCTGTATTCCAGTTAAGGCCTGGCCTTGATGTGGAGTTTTGCCCATGACTGGAGCCTTCAACTTAAAAAGGAAAGAAAGAAATTAATCTATGCATCTCCAGGAATTCCTATCATGGAGGTGGCCAAAGCAAAAGTGTCTCCATTTATCTTTGTCCTTACATGTCTTGTTACACACCATTCCATGCATTCTTCCAAGGTGACCAAGGGAGCATGCAGTAGCCATACAAATGTCAAAATATTGGCAGGAGATATAAAGAAGCCTGCCACCATTAGCACTTATATGATGACTCCTGAAGCCTTCTATGGAAGTCTCCACATGAAGCCTCCTGGAGGTTAAGGGTTAAAACAGCTTTCTGCTCTGTGCAGAGATTTTTGGCAGTATCTTTCTCAGCAACAGTGTAGATGACAGGATGTGGCTTCTCTTTTCCTCATGAAGCTATTCATAAGAGTGCTAGAGCTAGATCTAAAGCTGCCAGTGTTAAATCTCTTGTTATTAACTCTTTATGGAAAAATACAGGGTGTAGACAGTGATTTTATTGCTTTGTTATTCTTAATCTTCAAGGGAGTAATTCAAGAGGGCTTTACAGCTCTTACCTATCTGTTCTTAGAAGAAAGACCATTATGCATCTAAGTCTGACTACCACAGGCAGAGCTACTTCATCAAAAGGCTACCTCCTCAAGGCCATTCAGGCAGTGTTTTCCTCAATTCTGTCCCTTGCCATTTGAAGATCATCTTTTGATATGATTTTTTAGGGAAGTTTGACACATGAATATATCTAGTGTTTAAGGGGTCAGGGATGGATTTGCAGATGTAGCACCCCTGCTAAGGATAAGTTTAGAACAGCCTTTCCTACTTGTGTACCCATGCTGATTATATCTTACAGCTTTTTTTGTATTAATGTTTGCCCCATTACAGTTTTGCTTATTTTATCTACATCCATTTCTCTCTTATATTTTTAGCACAACACTCTAGATTCTTCAGTGTGTTCATTGAATATACCTCAGATACTTTGTGGAAAATTTTGTGGTCACTAGCAGTGTCCTCTGACTTCTTATAAACCCTGTCTTCCAAGTGATGTACTTGAAGAAGCTTATTAGATTTATTGATAAAGTGAGAGCTATCAGGTATAAGGTACTTAATTGCTCCATGTATCATCACTTTCACTTAAAAAACCTTCAAAATCAGTCTTTCTTCACCGTCTCAATTGCACTTCTCATCCTCCTATCTACTTGCAGGTTGTTGAATTCCTCTTAGATGCATTAAGACTGGCAGCTTATAGAAACAGGCTTAGCTTTGTTGTTTATCCTATCTGTTCTGGCTTAGGGAACCTTTCTTGGCTGGTTCATGTAGTATTGCAATTCTTGATATGCCCCATAGTGTTTTGATAGCCTTATAATTAAGTTTTTTGTTTTAAATATGCCTTTGCTAGAAGGTCTGTGATAAAGTTTAAGGTTGACTCTTTCACTAAACCCAAAAATTGCCTTCCAATATACTGACCTCTTAATAAGAGTATGGCTTGTGTTTGGTTAGAAAAAATTGTATGGTGGATTTCCAGGCCAGAAAATATGGCAGCTGATGCTCAGTGGTTTCTATTTACATCATACCTAGCATCTGTTAGCTTGAAATCCATGACTTTCTCTCTCTTAGCTATACAATGATTTTATTGGCCTTCCTCTTTAGAAAATCTTTGTCTTTCTGCTTCTGTGACATCAGTTAATAAGTTTTTATTCTCTTGTGCTATCACAAACAGCCTCATTAGGACTTGGTGGCCTGTTGCTGTTTGAATGCAGTTACTTTGATTTATATGAGATTTGTTCTTTCTTAATTTCAAATGATCCAAAAGATGTTCAAGGACCCCCTGAGCATTTTTCTCTTTTCCTGTTTGCTATATTAGGTATTTTCCTCCTAAACTAATCTTGAAAGTCATGGAGTGCTGCTGGTATTGACTGTATCCTGCCTGCTGTTGATGTGTGTGTATTCATTTACCTGTATAAGATTACAGCAGTTGAAGAGTGTGGAGAGAGAGAGTAATACACTTGTTCCCCTCCCATGTGTGTGTGAAATTATGATTATACATGTATATCACTGTGAAATACATTAGGGTTATCAAATGCATAATTGTATCATTGAATACAGTTACTGGAAGAAGGAGGTTACCACACCACCACAGAGAAAGTGAAAGCACGTTTCTGTGAGTTATCTAAGCAGTATGAAGCCATGCTGCATCATAATTCCCAGCCTGGCACCCTTTACCGTGAGTCCAGGCACCATGAGATCTTGGCTGATGTAAGTTTTGTATTAAATTTATTGCTTGTTTCTTATTGTGATGAAATTGTCAGTTATGATGATGATGCACAATTTTCTTTTCAGTCATTCCATTGTTGATGGAGCAATATTCTATAATTCCTTTAACATTAGTGTCCCTCAGTGTTTTGACCAAGTGAGGATTTTCCCTCTAAGGCTAAGTTCTTTGTTCTTACTGCTACCTTGCTAATGCAGGAAATGGCGTATGTGTATGAACAAGAAGAGAGTCAGTTGTTGTTCGCTGATGGTACAGCTCTGGTGGCTGATTTGTGTGAGAAACTGCAGAAGCTGGTGGCTGAGGGCTGTATGATAAATTGTGTGAAAGAAGAAAGCTTAGAGTAAATGTGAATAAGAGCAAGGTTATTAGGTACAGTAAGGTTGAGGGACAAGTCAATTGGGAGGTAAGTTTGATTGGAGAAAAACTGGAAGAAGTGAAGTGTTTTAGATATCTGAGAGTGGATTTGGCAGCGGATGGAACCATTGAAGCAGAAGTGAATCATAGGGTGGGGGAGGGGGCGAAAGTTCTGGGAGCGTTGAAGAATGTGTGGAAGTCAAGAACATTATCTCGGAAAGCAAAAATGGGTATGTTTGAAGGAATAGTGGTTCCAACAATGTTATATGGTTGCGAGGCGTGGGCTATGGATAGAGTTGTGCGGAGGAGGGTGGATGTGCTGGAAATGAGATGTTTGAGGACAATATGTGGTGTGAGATGGTTTAATTGAGTAAGTAATAATAGGGTAAAAGAGATGTGTGGTAATAAAAAGAGTGTGGTTGAGAGAGCAGAAGAGGGTGTTTTGAAATGGTTTGGTCACATGGAGAGAATGAGTGAGGAAAGATTGACCAAGAGGATATATGTGTCAGAGGTGGAGGGAACGAGGAGAAGTGGGAGACCAAATTGGAGGTGGAAGGATGGAGTGAAAAAGATTTTGAGTGATCGGGGCCTGAACATGCAGGAGGGTGAAAGGTGTGCAAGTAATAGAGTGAATTGGAACGATGTGGTATACTGGGGTTGACGTGCTGTCAATGGATCGAACCAGGGCATGTGGAGTGTCTGGGATAAACCATGGAATGTTGTGTGGGGCCTAGATGTGGAGAGGGAGCTGTGGTTTCGGTGCATTATTACATGACAGCTAGAGACTGAATGTGAACGAATGTGGCCTTTGTTGTCTTTTCCTAGCGCTACCTCACGCACATGAGGGGGGGAGGGGGTTGTTATTTCATGTGTGGCGTGGTGGCGATGGGAATGAATAAAGGCAGACAGTATGAATTATGTACATGTGTATATATGTATATGTCTGTGTGTGTGTATATATATATATATTATATATATGTGTACATTGAGATGTATAGGTATGTATATTTGTGTGTGTGGACGTGTATGTATATACATGTGTATATAAATGAATAAATAGATTTTTTTTTTTTTTTTTTTGCTTTGTCGCTGTCTCCCACGTTTGCGAGGTAGCGCAAGGAAACAGACGAAAGAAATGGCCCAACCCACCCCCATACACATGTATATACATACGTCCACACATGCAAATATACATACCTACACAGCTTTCCATGGTTTACCCCAGACGCTTCACATGCCCTGATTCAATCCACTGACAGCACGTCAACCCCGGTATACCACATCGATCCAATTCACTCTATTCCTTGCCCTCCTTTCACCCTCCTGCGTGTTCAGGCCCCGATCACACAAAATCTTTTTCACTCCATCTTTCCACCTCCAATTTGGTCTCCCACTTCTCCTCGTTCCCTCCACCTCCGACACATATATCCTCTTGGTCAATCTTTCCTCACTCATTCTCTCCATGTGCCCAAACCATTTCAAAACACCCTCCTCTGCTCTCTCAACCACGGTCTTTTTATTTCCACACATCTCTCTTGCCCTTACGTTACTTACTCGATCAAACCACCTCACACCACACATTGTCCTCAAACATCTCATTTCCAGCACATCCATCCTCCTGCGCACAACTCTATCCATAGCCCATGCCTCGCAACCATACAACATTGTTGGAACCACTATTCCTTCAAACATACCCATTTTTGCTTTCCGAGATAATGTTCTCGACTTCCACACATTTTTCAAGGCTCCCAAAATTTTCGCCCCCTCCCCCACCCTATGATCCACTTCCGCTTCCATGGTTCCATCCGCTGACAGATCCACTCCCAGATATCTAAAACACTTCACTTCCTCCAGTTTTTCTCCATTCAAACTTACCTCCCAATTGACTTGACCCTCAACCCTACTGTACCTAATAACCTTGCTCTTATTCACATTTACTCTTAACTTTCTTCTTCCACACACTTTACCAAACTCAGTCACCAGCTTCTGCAGTTTCTCACATGAATCAGCCACCAGCGCTGTATCATCAGCGAACAACAACTGACTCACTTCCCAGGCTCTCTCATCCCCAACAGACTTCATACTTGCCCCTCTTTCCAGGACTCTTGCATTCACCTCCCTAACAACCCCATCCATAAACAAATTAAACAACCATGGAGACATCACACACCCCTGCCGCAAACCTACATTCACTGAGAACCAATCACTTTCCTCTCTTCCTACACGTACACATGCCTTACATCCTCGATAAAAACTTTTCACTGCTTCTAACAACTTGCCTCCCACACCATATATTCTTAATACCTTCCACAGAGCATCTCTATCAACTCTATCATATGCCTTCTCCAGATCCATAAATGCTACATACAAATCCATTTGCTTTTCTAAGTATTTCTCACATACATTCTTCAAAGCAAACACCTGATCCACACATCCTCTACCACTTCTGAAACCGCACTGCTCTTCCCCAATCTGATGCTCTGTACATGCCTTCACCCTCTCAATCAATACCCTCCCATATAATTTACCAGGAATACTCAACAAACTTATACCTCTGTAATTTGAGCACTCACTCTTATCCCCTTTGCCTTTGTACAATGGCACTATGCACGCATTCCGCCAATCCTCAGGCACCTCACCATGAGTCATACATACATTAAATAACCTTACCAACCAGTCAACAATACAGTCACCCCCTTTTTTAATAAATTCCACTGCAATACCATCCAAACCTGCTGCCTTGCCGGCTTTCATCTTCCGCAAAGCTTTTACTACCTCTTCTCTGTTTACCAAATCATTTTCCCTAACCCTCTCACTTTGCACACCACCTCGACCCAAACACCCTATATCTGCCACTCTGTCATCAGACACATTCAACAAACCTTCAAAATACTCATTCCATCTCCTTCTCACATCACCACTACTTGTTATCACCTCCCCATTTACGCCCTTCACTGAAGTTCCCATTTGCTCCCTTGTCTTACGCACCCTATTTACCTCCTTCCAGAACATCTTTTTATTCTCCCTAAAATTTACTGATAGTCTCTCACCCCAACTCTCATTTGCCCTTTTTTTCACCTCTTGCACCTTTCTCTTGACCTCCTGTCTCTTTCTTTTATACTTCTCCCACTCAATTGCATTTTTTCCCTGCAAAAATCGTCCAAATGCCTCTCTCTTCTCTTTCACTGATACTCTTACTTCTTCATCCCACCACTCACTACCCTTTCTAAACAGCCCACCTCCCACTCTTCTCATGCCACAAGCATCTTTTGCGCAATCCATCACTGATTCCCTAAATACATCCCATTCCTCCCCCACTCCCCTTACTTCCATTGTTCTCACCTTTTTCCATTCTGTACACAGTCTCTCCTGGTACTTCCCCACACAGGTCTCCTTTCCAAGCTCACTTATTCTCACCACCTTCTTCACCCCAACATTCACTCCTCTTTTCTGAAAACCCATACTAATCTTCACCTTAGCCTCCACAAGATAATGATCAGACAACCCTCCAGTTGCACCTCTCAGCACATTAACATCCAAAAGTCTCTCTTTCGCACGCCTGTCAATTAACACGTAATCCAATAACGCTCTCTGGCCATCTCTCCTACTTACATAAGTATACTTATGTATATCTCGCTTTTTAAACCAGGTATTCCCAATCATCAGTCCTTTTTCAGCACATAAATCTACAAGCTCTTCACCATTTCCATTTACAACACTGAACACCCCATGCATACCAATTATATATTGAGAGTGCACATAAGTGAAGACTGGAGGATATATGGTCAGTGAGCTAGTAGTGACATCATTGAAAGAAGTGGCCACCCTGTAAGGTAATATATGATTCCCTGTTTGATGGATGATTATGTAATCTTATTTGTAAGTTATGCCATAGTTTTCCTTATTATGTTTTGTACACTTATTCCAAAAAAGCAATTTTCTATAGTGAATATTTACAAGAGTAGAGAGTGCCCACTAGCACCAGGACTTGGTTGATACGGAAGATTGTACTTTCTGTACTAGGTATTGTAGTTGCTCTCAATCTTTGGTAATTTTTTTGTTCATTGAGTTTGTAATCTGGGTGTATGACATGATCTGAGATTTGGTAATTTTATTGTTTACTGAGTTTTGTCATCTGGGTGTATGACATGATCTGAGATTTAAAAGTTCTTTGCATTTTTTCCTTTTTCCACGCCTGGCATTCTGCTATTCCTACATAGAGCTTGAATCAGCTACATGTTATGAAATTACTGTATGTGATATTGATCATGTAGCACAGTGTGGAGCAAACTGGACTTTTCATAGAAATACTGACAGTTTGCATAAATTTTTGTATAAAACCGATTCAGATGTTTTTTACAAACTAATCTACAAAAGAAGAAGGAAAGCAAATGCAAAAAGTGGACTGCTTTTACATGCACATAAATGTAGCGGGGGGCTGGAAATCCTCCCCTCTCATTTTTTGAATTTTCCAAAAGAAGGAACAGAGAAGGGGGCCAGGTGAGGATATTTCCTTAAAGGCCCAGCCCTCTGTTCTTAACGCTACCTCGCTAATGCGGGAAATGGCGAATAGTATGAAAGAAAAAAGATATATATATATATATATATATATATATATATATATATATATATATATATATATATATTTGTTTGTTATGCTCGTATGTCTTTTCCACTCTTGCAAATGAAGAACAGCCTCATTTGTGCATATCCACTCAAAATATATCATATGTATTTGTACAATGAATATATTTTGGTTTGCTTAATGAGATAGTAGACTACTGAAAAGTGCTCAGATTTAGATGATTGACTATTTTGTACAGTTTTGTGAATGAAAAGTATCATATAAGGAAATGAGAATTAAGGATGATTTTCACTCTTTGTTTACAGCCATCTCCTTGAGCTGAATTTCTGTTATTTTATGTTCATTGATGATATTTGATCATGAAAATTTTTAAGGACAGTATGATTATTTGGTGGCTGTTGATATTATGTGCTGGTACTGCTAAATGCGGTTAGCATCCAAAGTGATTTTTCTGTAATCTCAACAGGTACATGCCAATTTTTCTTTTTATTGATCAAATGTGCATGATTTCACTGTACAAAATAGAGAAAAGATAGATTTTGGTTAAAAAGAATTTGCTTTCAGTATGAAGGGTATTGTTTATTTTACAGATCTACAAGCATCATAACTGCTGGCCCCATGATGGTTCAACTATGAAGTCTGATAATTTCAGCTCACTAAGAATGCGACAAAGTAGGTATCAAATATTCACTTACGTATTTAATTTGATTTTTCTAATGTATTTTCTCCATAAGAGGTATAAACTGCATATATAGAAGAATTAGAGGAGCTTATGTTTTCGGTGTTAAGAAGGTTCTTCCTTTTCATACAGTGGTGTTAGCTTATGAGAGTTGGCTATCTCGTTCGAGATCTTTATTTCGTACAAACCATTAGGTCCTTATGTGGTTGTATGTAATAATGCAAGAGATCAGAAACTATTACATTAGTGTGGCAGGAGTGGAAAGATGTGTACAGAAAAAAAAACTTCACTTTTCATGCTCATAAAAAGTGTAAATGATTTTAGGCATGGATTTGAAGCAAAGTATTTATGAATTTTATTCTTCATCGTTCCTATGTAACTGCTTTTAACTATTCTAATTGGTTAATCCTTCCATGTGTTGACAGTCTTGTTGGAGAAAAAGTACTTCGCATTTAAGACAAAACATTTGCCCATGAGTTTGCATCCAGTATTACCAATGAAATCGGCAAATCTATCCTTAAGTAGCATTTTAGTTTAAGATCATAGAAACCTTTGATAATTTTGAATTCTTGTTTTAGATCATCCCTTAACCTTTTCTCCTCTGTGCTAAATGAATTTAAGTCATTTAGTTAGTTCACATAGGATTTGTTTTCAGTCTGTGAATCATCTTGGTAGCTTGTTTCTGTATCTTTCCAATCTGTTTATCTTAAGTAGGGTGACCTAAACTGAAC
This sequence comes from Panulirus ornatus, assembly GCF_036320965.1. Classification (NCBI taxonomy): domain Eukaryota; kingdom Metazoa; phylum Arthropoda; class Malacostraca; order Decapoda; family Palinuridae; genus Panulirus; species Panulirus ornatus. The sequence goes on from NC_092255.1 coordinate 16,397,125, forward strand.
ACATTATTAAAGATGGGGCTTCAATGAATTGTAAAGTGGCAATAATTTCCCCATACTTAAATTTGAAACCACGCTTGTAAATTCAAGAATTTTGTTTGCTTTTTCTTACTGCCTTACTGAATTACTTACTTAGCATTTGCTTACTAGAACTACTGGTTAAAATCTCCCACTGAAAAATTGCAAATTTTTTTAGTTGATCAGAAAGTCATGTTTACTTCTGGTATCTATTCCAGGGGCTTATAAAGAGCAGTTCAGATGTGAAAATTCTGGTTACAAGGCAACAAGTCTTGTACTCGCATGCCTCCTTACTTTGAGGTGTACATTGAGTTTATTTCTCTATTCATGTCTACTTTTTTTCAGCAGCACATTGGGTTTATTTCTCATGTTTGTCTACTTTTTTGTGTTGAAGACATCTATACTGTTTGGAAAATGGTATGCAGGTGTTATTGTTGGTAATGAATGCAACAGTTCAGATGTGAGAAATGTAGGTTATGAGTCATACTGACACTGGTTAATGCACATTATGGTAAGTACACATCCAGTCTCTTCTCTTCTCTTATCTGTGTGCTAAGCATTGAAAAACAAATCAGCACAACGTCAGACAGTAAGTGTTTTGGGCCACTAGCATTGGGCACTCTCCTGTCTGCCATATCTACCTCAACACAGTGAAATTACTTCTAAAATTTTACCCTAATTATGGATCCACAAGAGACCCAAAATATTTGAAGAGTATGCAGGTGTTGGTGTTGGTAATATGGACAAGCATTTAGGAAAAGGAACAATATGGATGTGAAAATTCATGTAATGAGATGTTATTGTGTTTTCATCAGCATGATGGGTTTATTTCTCATAATTCCGCCTACTTCTCTGTGTGCAGGAAATCCATAATGTCTGGGAAATGACATTATGGTGTTAGTGTAGGTTATGAGAGCAAGCATTTAAGGAAAAGGATCTGTTTAGATGTGAAAAATGCAGGTTTTGAAGTGTGCAGATGATGGTTGAAGTACACATTAGTCTTTTCTTTTGACCTAGCTGTGCACTTGTTCAGTGAAAAATTGGTACAGTCAGTGCCTTAGGCCAACAATCTTAAGAATTATTCTTATGGCTATGTATACTGCAGCTTTGTAGCTTAATTTTTTTGTCTTTTTGCCTTCTTTTTTGTTTGGAAGATGTCCATGATAGTGGGAAAAGGTCTGTAAATGATAGTGATGATGTTGCCAAGCAACATGCTCTGTGGAAGGTATTAAGAGTATATGGTATGGGAGGTAAGTTGACAAAAGCAGTGAAAAGTTTTTATCGAGGATGTAAGGCATGTGTACAAGTAGGAGGAGAGGAAAGTGATTGGTTTCCAATGAATGACGGTTTGCGGCAGGAGTGCGTGATATCTCCATGATTGTTTAATTTGTTTATGGATGGGGTTGTTAGGGAGGTGAATGCAAGAGTTTTGGAGAGAGGGGCAAGTGAATGAGAGGGCTTGGGAAGTGAGTGATATGTTGTTTACTGATGATACAGCGCTGGTGGCTGATTTGAGTGAGAAACTGCAGAAGCTGGTGACTGAGTTTGGTAAAGTGTGTGAAAGAAGAAAGCTGAGAGTAAATGTGAATAAGAGCAAGGTTATTAGGTACAGTAGGGTTGAGGGACAAGTCAATTGGCGGATAAGTTTGAATGGAGAAAAACTGGCAGAAGTGAAGTGTTTTAGATATCTGAGAGTGGATTTAGCAGCGGATGAACCATGGAAGCGGAAGTGAGTCGCAGGGTGGGGGAGGGGGTGAAGGTTCTGGGAGCGTTGAAGAATGTGTGGAAGGCGAGAATGTTATCTCAGAGCAAAAATGGGTATGTTTGAAGGAATGGTGGTTCTAACAATGTTATATGGTTGAGGCATTCACGATAGATATGGTTGTGCGGAGGAGGGTGGATGTGTTGGAAATGAATTGTTTAAGGACAATACGTGGTGTGAGGTGGTGTGATCAAGTAATGAAAGGGTAAGAGAGATGTGTGGTAATAAAAAGAGTGTGGTTGAGAGAGCAGAGGAGGGTGTATTGAAATGGTTTGGTCACATGGAAAGAATGAGTGAGGAAAGATTGACAAAGCGGATATACGTGTCAGAGGTGGAGGGAATGAGAAGTGGGAGACCAAATTAGAGGTGGAAGTACAGAATGAAAAAGATTTTGAGCGATCAGAGCCTGAACATACAGGAGAGTGAAGGGCATGTAAGGAACAAGGTGAATTGGAATGATGTGGTATACCAGGGTCGCGTGCTGTCAGTGGATTGAACCAGGGCATGTGAAGCGTCTGGGGTGAACCATGGAAAGTTCTGTGGGGCCTGGATGTGGAAAGGGAGCTGTGGTTTCAGTGCATTACATATGACAGCTAGAGACTGAGTGTGAGTGAATGTGGCTTTTGTTGTCTTTTCTTAGCACTACCTCGCACGTGCTTGGGGGAGGGGGTGCCATTTCATGTGTGGTAGGGTGGCAACGGGAATAGATGAAGGCAGCAAGTACGCATATGTACATGTGTATATATGCATATGTCTTTGTATGTATATGTATGTATACATTGAAATGTATAGATATGTATATGAGCGTGTGAGGGCATGTATGTATATACATGTGTATGTGGCCATTCTTTTGTCTGTTTCCTTGCGCTACCTCGCTAACGCGGGAGACAGCGACAAAGTATGATAAAGTAAAAATATATAACAAGTATTGGTGAAGTGAGAGGGAGATGGAGTGAGTATTTTGAGGTTTGTTGAATGTGTTTCATGATAGAGTGGCAGATATGAGGTGTTCTGTTCAGGGTGGTGTGCAAAGTGATAGGGTCAGGGAGATTGGTTTGGTAAACAGAGAAGAGGTAGTGAAAGCTTTGTGGAAGATGAAAGCCAGCAAGGCAGTGGGTTTGGATGGTATTGCAGTGGAATTTATTAAAAAAGGGGGGTGACTGTTGTTGACCAGTTGGTAAGGATATTCAATGTATGTATGCTTCATGGTGAGGTGCCTGAGGATTGGCAGAATGCATGCGTAGTGCCATTGTATAAGGCAAAGGGGATAAGGGATGAGTGTTTAAATTACAGAGGTATAAGTTTGTTGAGTATTCCTGGTAAGTTATAATGGAGGGTATTGCTTGAGAGGGTAAAGGCATGTACAGAGCATCAGATTGGGGAAGTGCAGTGTGGTTTCAGAAGTGGTAGAGGATGTGTGGATCAGGTGTTTGCTTTGAAGAATGTATGTGAGAAATACTTAGAAAAACAGATGGATTTGTATGTAGCATTTATGGATCTGGAGAAAGCATATGATAGAGTGGATAGAGATGCTTGTGGAAGATATTAAGAGTTATATGGTGTGGGAGGTAAGTTGCTTTAAGCAGTGAAAAGTTTTTATCGAGGATGTAAGGCATGTGTACAAGTAGAGAGGAAAGTGGTTGGTTCTCGGTGAATGTTGGTTTGCGGAAGGGGTGCGCAATGTCTCCATGGCTGTTAAATTTCTTTACGGATGGGATTGTTAGGGAGGTGAATGCAAGAGTTTTGGAGAGAGAGGCAAGTATGCAGTGTGTTGTGGATGCGAGGGCTTGGGAAGTGAGCGAGTTGTTGTTTGCTGATGGTACAGTGCTGATGGCTGATTTGGGTGAGAAACTTCAGAAGTTGGTGACTGAGTTTGGTAAAGTGTGTGAAAGAAGAAAGTTGAGAGTAAATGTGAACAAAAGTGAGGTTGTTAGGTTCAGTAGGGTTGAGGGACAAGTTATTTGGGAGGTAAGTTTGAATGGAGAAAAACTGGAGGAAGTGAAGTGTTTTAGTTATGTGGAAGTGGATTTGGCAGCGGATGGAACCATGGAAGCGGAAGTGAGTCACAGGGTGGGTGAGGGGTCGAAGGTTCTAGAAGCGTTGAAGAATGTGTGGAAGGTGAGAACATTATCTCAGAGAGCAGAAATGGGTATGTTTGAAGGAATAGTGGTTCCAACAATGTTATATGGTTGCGAGGTGTGGGCTATGGATAGGGTTGTTCAGAGGAGGGTGGATGTGTTGAAAGAAATGTTTGAGGACAATATGTGGTGTGAGGTGGTTGGATCAAGTAAGTAATGAAAGGATAAGAGATGTGTGGTAATAAAAAAAGTGTGGTTGAGAGAGCAGAAGAGGGTGCATTGAAATGGTTTGGTCACATGGAGATAATGAGTGAGGAAAGATTGAAAAGATGATATATGTGTCAGAGGTGGAGGGAAGAAGAAGCTGAAGACCAAATTGGAGGTAGAAGGATGAAGTGAAAAAGATTTTGAGTGATTGAGGCCTGAACATACAGGAGGATGAAAGGCGTGCAAGGAATAGAGTGAATTGGAATGATGTGGTATACCGGGGTTGACGTGCCATCAGTGGATTGAACCAGGGCATGTGAAGCGTCTGGGGTAAATCATCGAAAGGTCTGTGGGGCTTGGATGTGGAAAGGGAGCTGTGGTTTCATTGCATTACAATATGACAGTGAGAGAGTAAGTGTGAATGAATGTGGCCTTTTTTGTCTGTTCCTGGTGCTGCCTCACTGGAAGAGGGGGGAGCGGGATGCTATTTTGTGTGTGGCGGGGTGGCAACAGGAATGGATTTGCAAGTATTGATAAGTACATGTGTATGTATGTATATGTATGTATACATTGAAATGTATATGTATGTATATGTGCGCGTGTGGGTGTTTATGTACATACATATGTATGTGGGTGGGTTGGGACATTCCTTGTCTGTTTTCTTGCGCTACCTTGCTAATGTGGGAGATGGTGGTTAAGGATAATAAATAAAATTAAACCTAGCTGGAGGGGGGGGATGCTATTTCATATGTGGCAGGGTGGCGACGGGAATGGATGAAGGTCCATACATGCACAGGTACATACATACATATACATATCAATGTATACATACATATACATACACATACACAGACATATACATATATACACATTTACATATTCATATTTGCTTGCCTTCATCCATTCCTGTTGTAACCCCGCCCCACAGGAAGCAGCATTGCTGCCCCACTCTTCGGCGAGGTAGCGCCAGGAAAACAGACAAAAATGGCCTCATTTATTCACACTCAGTCTTTAGCTGTCATGTGTAATGCACCAAAACCACAGCTCCCTATCCACATCCAGGCCCTGCAGACCTTTCCATGGTTTACCCCAGATGCTTCACATGCCCTGGTTCCGTTTGTTGCCATATTGTTCCAGTCCACTCTATTCCTTGCATGCCTGTCACCCTCCTGTATGTTCATGTCCCAATCTCTCAAAATCATTTTTACTCCATCCTTCCACCTCCAATTTGGTCTCGTGCTTCTCCTTGTTCACTCCATTCTGACACTGATATCCTCTTTGTCAATCTTACCTCACTCATTCTCTCTATATGTCCAAACCATTTAAACACACCTTCTGCTCTCTCAACCACACTCTTTTTATTTCCACACATCTCTTACCCTTTCATTACTAGGGTTAGGGAAGAAAGAATATTGCTCATATATCTCCTGCAAGTCATAGAAGGCAAATAGTAGGTGGGAGCAGGGAGCTGGAAATCTTTCCCTCTTGTATTACTTTCCAAAGGATCAAACAGAGGAGGGACCCAAGTGAGGAAGTTTTTTCTTGTAAGACTCGAGCATCTGTTCTGGATGCTACCTTCCACACACTGGAAATAGCGAATGTATGAAAAAACATGCATATGTATGGTTGCATTAAGTAGCTTTGGTTACTCTTATTTACATTTTATCTGAGAAAGGTTTCTCTTGAAATGCTGATTTTTTTAGTCAGGAATGATAAGTAGGTCAAACGTTTTGAATTTATGCAGCTTGACTGAGGACAGGTTAGTGTCATCAGTACTTTTTTTTCCACACATAGATTTTCACCGTTTTCCACATAACAATGCAGTATTATGAATGGGCAAAAAATAGCCTCATTTGTTCACATCCACTACATCCACTCTCTTGCTTTTATGTATCATTCACTGAAAAAAGAGCCCCTTACCCACACCTAAGCCCCACTGACCTCTCTGTGATTTCCCCTGACTGCTTTTGATGCCATGTGGCAGTTTGTTCATTGTAGCATGCACATATTGATTGGAAGTTGTTTCACTGACAAGAGCTCTTGAAATGGTTTTCTGAGCATTTTGTGTTTACTTTCAGTGGAAAATAATGTGAAACTCAAAATAAGTATTCTCAGTTATTGGAGAAATATACATTATTATGTGTACATTATTTGTTAGATTTGGTGAACTTATTGTTTTTTAAATTTCATAGATCACCAGTAACCCATCTGAACTAGTTAGTTATTTGACAGTAACTGGGATATGTATATATTTTAGTTAAATTTTCTTTGGAGTCCCTCTCTAACCTTGATGCATTATTTCAGTGAAAGCTCAGATAATGTGGAGCAATGATGAGTCTCGAGCAGTTCTTACTCTTTATCCTCAAGTATTGATTGATCACTTAAGGAATGGTGACCAGCCTCCTCTAGAAGAACTCTGGGTCCAGCTGGCTAAAGACCTCTTTTCCACATACAACTTCTTCAAACAACCATATGAGGTATGTAAACCACTAAACTAAGCTATGCAGTGAATATTTATAAACTTTTCCTGCCGTTCAGTAACTGGAATGATTTTTTATTTCAGTTAAGGTTATTCACTGACAGAAATCTCACCCTTGGTTAGAGCACATCATTGTCAGTTGATGAAAGAGAGTACAGTTTTGTCAAAGAACTTCTTGCTTTCATGGGGTTCATCTTGGCCTTACCACTGGTTGTAGTGCAGCTTTGGAGCTGCAGGGTGACATGTCCTGGGGTTTTTGTCCCAAGACCTCTTTTTGAAAGGGGCCCTAGAATTGTATGATTTTTTTACCTTACTTTTATCTTCCTGTCCCAGAAGTTCCTTTTGTGGAGTTCCCACAGTGTTCAGAAAGCCAGCTATGTCCTTTGGGAGGGACCATAGGTTAAGGAGTGTGGTGATGTTGCCTGTACGTCCATGTGATGGGAGTGCAGGACATTTTAAGAGTAAATGTTCTTTGTCTTCAGCATGGAAGTTATACAGATGTTTCAAAAAAGACAAAACATGCAAACTGTTTATGTAACTAGGGAGGCCCAAATAATGTTAGTGGTGAACTTGAAGTGAAAAACAAATCAGGTCTTCTTGATATTTTCTATGGTACTTACTTCAGCCATTCTGTTTGGTAAAACATTCCATATATGAACATTCCTGTTGAAGATAAAGTACATGGATTCATATGAGGTAAATTGTGTGCCCATGAGTTTGTATCCATTACAACAAGTATAATCAGATGAATCAAGTCTTAAGTAGCTGCTTCGATTAAAGTTATGGAAGCCTTTGATGATTTTAAATGCCTGAATTAAAACACCTCATAATCTTCTCTTTTCTAAGCTAGATAGATTTAAGTCATTTATTCAACTCTCAAGGAATTGTTTTGCAGTCAAGGAGTCATATGGGTAACTTGACTCTGTACTCTATCCTTTCTATGGCTTTTTTTTTTTTTTTTTTAGTAAGGTTACCAAAACTGAATACAGCATTCACGATTTGGACACACCAGTGAAGTGTAAAGAGTGAGGATGATTTTCCTTGACTTAACTTTGAAAGTCTTATCTTTGAATCCAAAGGGGGTCTTGTGATGTGTTGAATCCATGTTTGTTATGTTAAAGGTATGGCTGGTGTCCAGAGCACAGATGAGAAAGTGTAACTTTTGTTTGTCTGGAATAATGAGGGTAAAACAAAATGAAAATACCACTTTTATATTTCCAGATAGAAGAACATATAGCGTTACTACGACAGGGATATAAGAGACAAAACCCTTTCTCCTTCAGAGCAGAGATGGAATTTTTGGAAGAAACTGAGCATACCCTATGCTTTTCACCAGAGTCACCATCGACATTGATTTCTCACCTAGTGCCATATTGGAGTCATTCTGCTGCACACTGTTTACTTGACCTTATCATACATTACTGCCAAGAGGGAGCCAAGCTACTTACTGAGAACACATTTAATATAATCAGTGATGAAATGGAAAATCTTGGATACAGGTAAAGATACCTGCATAATTTTTATAGTATTAATGTTTAGTAATTCTTTATCTTTTTTAATTTTCATCATTGTTATTGTTGAAGACTCCAAACTTAGTGAATCCTGTTTTGGGAGGGTGCTGTCCTACAAATGGTGGGAAATGGTATTGAGGAATTTACTTCAGCCTTTAAAAGTGATACGTTGAATTTTATCAGAAACTTTCATGTAATGTTGTAAACTTCAAAAGGTTTTAGGCTTCTTGATAATGCTAACAGAAAAGGAATGTTTAAGTATGGAATTGATATTACTCTTCATTATTTTCATGAAATATGATCCCCATATATCTATAACTACTGCAGGACCAATTTCTATGAAAGAATCCTGGTGTTACTTAGGACCTCTCTGAAGGTTCCTACTGCCCAGGTTGCATTATTTCCAGTAGCAGGGAAATGTAGACTCTTTTGTAGTGATAAGGTCATTATTAAGGCTGTACTCCCAATGATAATGAAATATGGTGTAACTGTCATCAAGGTCCTTTTCACTAGATGTGGTGATGTGTCATACTATAAGTTTTATTGAAATTTGATAGGTTCACACTTCTTTACATTAGTTGTAGTTGTAAAGAATGTAGATAAAAGAAAATTGAAGAATCTCTCATCACTTGATATAACATACAGGTATACTGCTGAAGAATGCCGGCAATATTACTACCTACTCAAAAAAATTTATAAGAAAAAAGCCGAGGCTTTGAAAAAGGACAGAGAGGTGTATAAACTTTACCCGTATACGGACAAGATGAATGAATTGAGAACTGTAATATCTCAGGCTGAATTTACAGGTGAGTTATGTATTGGCAGTTTCTCCATAGCAATTATATATAATGATTAATCATTGGAAACTTAGTTATTGATTATAGAAGAAAGTCCTACTTAAACATTTTCCTATAGCGACACCTTTATGATTGAATATTTATAGTAGTGTAATAAGCACATGATACAAAATTTGTGCCTATTTTTACAGTTGCACTTTTTCTCATGTACAAAAATTTTCGATATTCTGGTATACATAAACTTATATAGGTATCAAATACATAAAGATAATCATTAATACTCATAGGTTACTCACTGTCTTATAACACATTACCAGTCTCTCAAAATACTCACTCTGTCTCCACTCACATCTTCCTTGCCCATTACCACTACTCTGTTACCTTCACTAGTGCTACCATTGGCTCCCATAGTTCTTGCATTAATTATCTCCTTTGAGACCATTTTCTAATTCTCTCTAAAGTTTGCTGAGTATCTTTGAACCCAAATTTCGTATGCCCTCTTTTTAAGCACTTGCACCTTCATTTTGCCCTCCTGCTGCTTTCTCTTGTACATCTACCAGTCTATTCCTCTTCTTTCTTGTAGGTAAGCCCAAACATCTCTATTTCTTCTTTCGCTGACATCTTCCACATCCTACCACTTACTACCTTTTCTCACATGCCCACACCTTACCTTCTGCATTACCCCTGGACCAGTTTCTATGAGAGTCATGGTGTTATCCAGGACCTTTTTAAGGCTCCAGCTGCTCAAGGGTTCACTGCTTTCAGTAGAAGGGAAATAGTAGACTCCTTTAGAGTGAGTTCTTTAATGAGACTGCACTTCCAGTGATATAACTTCTTTGAAGCTGACTTTTCACTTTTAAGTATAATCTTTGTGCAGATGGAACACAGTAACTATCTATCTATATCTCTGATGCCTGTTTCCTCTGAGAACACCCAAAGGAGATGCTACAGGGAAAGTCTCTGTAACTGGTGAACTCCAGTACCATTTTTAACCTCTAGTATCTCACTTTAACAGGCCACTGGCAGAGGGCAACTCTAGCCCATTGTTATCAGAAGCTTCTACCTAATGTTCTTAAAGGCCCAGTAGTGCCTGTGTATATTTATTCTTTCTTTTTTTCATACTTGCTCACCATTTTCCATATTAGTAAGGAAGTGCTAAGAACAGAGGAAGAAAAGGCCTCATTTGCTTATATGTATATATTTATCTCTGATATCCATTCCCTTTTAGAGCTCCCTCTAGGGGTGGCCATGGCAAAAGTCTCCACAACTGTTGAACTTTTTTATATATTTCCCGCATGAGTGAGGTAGCACCAAGGACAGATGACAGAGTCTTAGAGGGAAAAATCCTCACTTGGCTCCTTGCTCTGTATTTTTTTGGAAAGTAATGCAGGAAGGGATGATTTCCAACCACATGTTTATGCCCCTCCAAGTCGCCATCTTTGACACATGGGAGATGAGAGGTTGACAAAGAAGATATATGCATCAGAAGTGGAGAGGACAAGGATGAGGAGGAGGAGGCCAAGTTGTAGCAGCCTGAACATTCAAGGCTTGCTTGGAGTAAAGTGGACTGAACCAGGGGAAAGCATGGAAAGGTCTATAGGGCCTGGTTGTGGATTGGGGGGTTTAGTTTCAGTGCATACACTTGACAGCAAGAAAATCAATGTGAGGGAATGAGGCCTTTTCTTCGTGTGTTCCAGGTGCTACCTTGCTAACACAGGCAACGGCGAACAGGTATGAAAAAACTTTATCAATAGTACTTTGTAAATTGTAAGTTGCCTGTTTGAAAGGTAAAGATGAATTTTTCATATTATCCATGTACAGTTTGTGTGATCTGTTGTATTTTGAATTCTTTTCATGTTCTTTCTCTCTCTCATGTGTAGTCATTATTTCGTTTGTAGGCAAGGTAGTGTCAAGATTAGAAGACTAATCCTTCAGTCAGCATTAAGAGTTGAAGTCTAAACCTTAGAGGGAAACACCTCAACTGGCTCCTTTTCTATTCTATCTTTTAGATATTGAAATACAAGGAGAGGGTTTCTTGTTCCTCTAGTCCTCCCATTTTAGTCACCATCTATGACACAAAGTTAATGTAAGGGTAGTTTTCTCTCTCCCATCCCATGGATATTTTTTTATATACCCATACTTTGGGCAAAATTAAGATGTACATGTTTCAAAACTTTTGTAAACCATGCTCTGCTTATATCCTACATAATTTTTTTGATGAAAAGTATATCATGTGATCTATACTCAATGAAACATCACTGTGACTTAATTAATTTATGGAGAGGTTTTACTGTACATTTCAGCATGCTGTGATTTTTATTTTACCAAAATTTTCATTCCTGAGATTTTAGGATAGAGCAACAAACTGTTTAATCAAAATTTTTCCCACAGAAACTGATGATGTATATCTGAAGATAATATCAGCAGCTTCATCAACCATAGAAGAATTTCAGGAGGCTGATGAGGAATCTAGGTGTGAATCAATGGAGACATTTCTTTTGAAACTCAAAATGCATTTGATGCATGTAATTCATATTCGTCCTCCACCACCTATTAAAGCTGTGAGTGTTATATTTTTTCACTTTTCTTTGTAATATTCTTTTAGTGAGTTTTTTCTCTCTGTGTAGTAGGTGGTAGGCAGCCACTAACCAAGGAAGTGTTACCAGTACTACCAGCCTGGGTATTGGAGGGGAGTTAGTGATGGCTGTGCGGTGAGTCAGCAATTCGTTAGCTAGTAAGTTTCACTACTCTCACTCGGGTATCTGTTTTTCTCTCTGTCTCACTCACTCATGGGTTGCTAGCTTTCAGTCTACAAATAAACTGTCTCAACACACACAGCAAGTTACACACATGACTTGCTCTTCATAACTCTTGATCTTATGCGGTGAGTGCTACTTTCTCGGCCAGCCTTTTCACAAAATCTCTTATATAAGTCCTTGTGAGTGAGTTTTGGTTTGTCCCACAATCTTTAGAGAATATCCTGACCCCCAGGAGTCAGAATCCTGTAACCCACTACCTTTTGTTTATGTTATTGATCCTAACCTATCACTAACCTTACATTCAGCAGTTGCAGCTAACTAGCAGGCCTTTTGGGATGGTACTCCAGTGGATCTCTGTGCCCCCAGAACCATTTTTTTTTGCAGTTTAGAAGTAAGATCAATTAAAACAGATTTTAATTCTTGGCTGGGATTTACCGAAAGTAAATTGCTTTTCCCCATTTTTTTTTTTAATGGAAAAGATTCTTCTTATATAACTGGTTTCTCCAGGGCTTGATAATGCTTGTAGTCTCTAGTGGGACAACATCATGCCAGAGGCTCCTTCACCTATGCTGATGCCTTAGTTTATGCCTGAGTCTTTTCTAGACCCCCTATGACTGGGGTTCCTCCACCTCAGTCATAGATTCTAGATTTTATATCTATAGTGTTTCTCAAACCTTTTAAAGGCAAAGGTTAGGAACATGTTAGCATTTAATATTATACATGACTTTTGCAAGTGTGAGAAACTGCAGAAGCTGGTGACTGAGTTTGGTAAAGTGTGTGAAAGAAGAAAGTTAAGAGTAAATGTGAATAAGAGCAAGGTTATTAGGTACAGTAGGGTTGAGGGTCAAGTCAATTGGGAGGTGAGTTCGAATGGAGAAAAACTGGAGGAAGTAAAGTGTTTTAGATATCTGGGAGTGGATCTGGCAGCGGATGGAACCATGGAAGCGGAAGTGGATCATAGGGTGGGGGAGGGGGCGAAAATTCTGGGAGCCTTGAAGAATGCGTGGAAGTCGAGAACATTATCTCGGAAAGCAAAAATGGGTATGTTTGAAGGAATAGTGGTTCCAACAATGTTGTATGGTTGCGAGGCGTGGGCTATGGATAGAGTGGTGCGCAGGAGGATGGATGTGCTGGAAATGAGATGTTTGAGGACAATGTGTGGTGTGAGGTGGTTTGATCGAGTAAGTAACGTAAGGGTAAGAGAGATGTGTGGAAATAAAAAGAGCGTGGTTGAGAGAGCAGAAGAGGGTGTTTTGAAATGGTTTGGGCACATGGAGAGAATGAGTGAGGAAAGGTTGACCAAGAGGATATATGTGTCAGAGGTGGAGGGAACGAGGAGAAGAGGGAGACCAAATTGGAGGTGGAAAGATGGAGTGAAAAAGATTTTGTGTGATCGGGGCCTGAACATGCAGGAGGGTGAAAGGAGGGCAAGGAATAGAGTGAATTGGAGCGATGTGGTATACCGGGGTTGACGTGCTGTCAGTGGATTGAATCAGGGCATGTGAAGCGTCTGGGGTAAACCATGGAAAGCTGTGTAGGTATGTATATTTGCGTGTGTGGACGTATGTATATACATGTGTATGGGGGTGGGTTGGGCCATTTCTTTCGTCTGTTTCCTTGCGCTACCTCGCAAATGCGGGAGACAGCGACAAAGCAAAAAAAAAAAAAAAAAAAAAAAAACATCAATACAGGTTGGCCAGAAATAACTGTCTCTCCTGGAGAATTTTATGTCTTGAAAGTAACTTGAGCTTCATTAGATTTCTCTAGCCCTTGTCTCCTTAGGACATTGTTAGAATTGCTTTTGCATTTTGAGAGTACCTTTCAAGAACCTCTATATTTGAGTTTAGGTTTTCTTCCTAACAGGTATAATTTGAGATTTACTTCTCTGTTCCCTTCTCTGGAGTCAGGTTTTGCTTTTTCCCTGCAGCCCAAGTGAGAGCTTTCAGTCTTAGATCTTCTATAATGTAGTATTTTTCAGGCACTTATCTCTTCAACATCTTGCATGAATTTATTTCTTGCAGCTTTGGAGAGCTAATAATTTTCATGCTTCTTTTAGAAAGTACAACTTGTCTTTTCTATGGGTTTAGATTAACCAAAACCTCAGTTTTGTTTAGAGTGAAATGGTCTATTACTGTAGTAACTTTTTTTTTTTGATACAGAGATTAGAGGGCCACTGCACAAGAATGATGGGTAGGTAACAAAGTGTTCTGCTGTTTTGACAGTGGTTCTGTTGATTCCATTTTTATGGAAAACCTTTTTCTATTGTCCTTCTAATTCACTTTGGAAGTTGTTTTGGTCTTGATTAATACTCTGAAAGCTTTTGTGTAACCACCAGCATACATGTGCATATACTCCAATGCTCGTAGGATAAGCTACAGAGAGAAATCTGGATTTGGAAAGTTGAATAAGTTATTTCTTTGAGGTGGTGTCCTGCAAGCAATTTTTCTTGATTTTATCACTTTGAAGGGCAAATTATTTTTTTCCACACAAAAAACTTTCCCTCCACCTTTTATGACTGCCTTGGTTGGCACCTATGATCTGTGAAATGTGTAAGCTTCAAGTAGCTGGTGAGAAGCAAGTCAGTGATATCAGTCTTGTGATGGTTGGTTACTGGCTAAGGGTAGGCCTGCAAATATGATGCTTGGACTAGACAGGGCTAGGAAGGGTCTTGACTGGTACATATCCAAGAAAAGTATCCCATGCTTCTCTACTTTCAAAATCCATATTTCTCACTGTTTAGTATTCTTTTCCATGATACACCTGCTGTAAAATCAATTGTAACTTCATTTCTTTCTCTCTCGGTATGATACATTTAAGAAACTTTGTTCAAGATTTACAGATGAACTGAACTTGTATTTTCAACTTATGCTTATCAAACATTTTCTTTGTGTCCATATGATAGGCTTTGGAATATTTTGGTGTTGTTATTTTTTATTGATGGCCTTTGGCACCATTAGTGGGGCTTTAAAGTAAACCTTCAATTTGGCACTTTGATTCTGGTTGTCGCCATGCCACGCTAATGCCTTTGGCGCTACCAAAGGGGCTTCAAGGTAAATCTTCAATTTGGCACTTTGATTCTGGATGCTGCCATGCCATTCTGATGGCCTTTGGCACTGCCAAAGGGGCTTCAAAGTAAATCTTCAAATTGGCGCTTTGATTCTGGATGCCACCACACAACTCTAATGGCCTTTGGCACTGCCAAAGGGGCTTGAAAGTAAACCTTCAATTTGGCACTTTGATTGTGGATGCTGGGGTCAACTTGCTGTTAATGGACTGAGCTAGGGCATGTGAAATGTCTGGGGTAAACCATGGAAAGGTATGTGGGGCCTGGATGTGGATAGGGAGCTATGGCTTTGTTGCATTACACAGGACAGCTTGTGTATGGATGTGAGCTGATGTGACCCTTCTTCGTCTGCTTCCTGGCGCTACTTCACTGATGCAGGAAGTTGTGGTAGGAATAGATGAAGGCAAGCAAGTATGAATATGTACATGTGTATATATGTATATGTATGTGTATGTATATATATATTATTATTATATCTTTTTATTATGCTTTGTCACTGTCTTCTGTGTTAGCGAGGTAGCGCGAGAAAACAGACAAAAGAATGGCCCAACCCACCTACATACACATGTATATACATAAACACCCATACATGCACATATACATATCTATACATTTCAACGTATATTACCTATATATATATATATATATATATATATATATATATTTTTTTTTTTTTTTTTTTTTTTTTTTTTTTTTTTTTTTTGTCGCTGTCTCCCGCGTTTGCGAGGTAGCGCAAGGAAACAGACGAAAGAAATGGCCCAACCCCCCCCCCCCCCCATACACATGTACATACACACGTCCACACACGCAAATATACATACCTACACAGCTTTCCATGGTTTACCCCAGACGCTTCACATGCCTTGCTTCAATCCACTGACAGCACGTCAACCCCTGTATACCACATGACTCCAATTCACTCTATTTCTTGCCCTCCTTTCACCCTCCTGCATGTTCAGGCCCCGATCACACAAAATCTTTTTCACTCCATCTTTCCACCTCCAATTTGGTCTCCCTCTTCTCCTCGTTCCCTCCACCTCCGACACATATATCCTCTTGGTCAATCTCTCCTCACTCATTCTCTCCATGTGCCCAAACCATTTCAAAACACCCTCTTCTGCTCTCTCAACCACGCTCTTTTTATTTCCACACCTCTCTCTTACCCTTACGTTACTTACTCGATCAAACCACCTCACACCACACATTGTCCTCAAACATCTCATTTCCAGCACATCCATCCTCCTGCGCACATCTCTATCCATAGCCCACGCCTCGCAACCATACAACATTGTTGGAACCACTATTCCCTCAAACATACCCATTTTTGCTTTCCGAGATAATGTTCTCGACTTCCACACATTTTTCAAGGCTCCCAAAATTTTCGCCCCCTCCCCCACCCTATGATCCACTTCCGCTTCCATGGTTCCATCCGCTGACAGATCCACTCCCAGATATCTAAAACACTTCACTTCCTCCAGTTTTTCTCCATTCAAACTCACCTCCCAATTGACTTGACCCTCACCCCTACTGTACCTAATAACCTTGCTCTTATTCACATTTACTCTCAACTTTCTTCTTCCACACACTTTACCAAACTCAGTCACCAGCTTCTGCAGTTTCTCACATGAATCAGCCACCAGCGCTGTATCATCAGCGAACAACAACTGACTCACTTCCCAAGCTCTCTCATCCCCAACAGACTTCATACTTGCCCCTCTTTCCAGGACTCTTGCATTTACCTCCCTTACAACCCCATCCATAAACAAATTAAACAACCATGGAGACATCACACACCCCTGCCGCAAACCTATATATATATATATATATATATATATATATATATATATATATATATATATATATATATTCACATGTACAATTCATACATGATGCCTTCATCCGTTCCCATTGCCTCCCCGCCTCACATGAAATGGTACCCACCTCCCCCTGCACGCGCACAAGGTAGCACTAGGAAAAGACAACAAAGGCCACATTTGTTCACACAAATTTGCCATTTTCTGCATTAGCAAAGTAGCACCAAGGACAGATGGATCTTTCTTTGTCTGTTTCCTGGCTAACTTTGCTGACGCAGGAAATGGCAGTCATATGTAATAAAATATATAATAGATATTGTACATTAGCTATTTTTGGACATGAACATAGTTCTTATAAAACAGTTCAAAAACATGTGATTAATTAGCAGTTTATTCGTAAGAATACAGTACAGCATTAAAGCTAAGGGTCGCATGATTTGTTTTTCAGATTGCTCTTATTCTTTTAAAATTTTTGAAGAGAGAGAAGGATATCAGCATGCTAAATGATGGTACAGATGTGAAGAAGCTTACTGCTATCCTACACCCACACATAGATATATTGACCTTGATCTCACGTAAGTTTCAGAAAGGGCAGAAACTGTTGGTAATTTTGCATACAAAATGAATGTGGCATGCATTACCACACATTCAGAGTTTTGTGTGTGATACTGATGGAACAAAATTGTGATTTGTGGCCTGAATTTTAAAAATTTTTGTTTTTATGATTATAGATATTGTTAGAATATGAATGATCCTTATATCATGGTTGGTTGCTCTGAATGTTGAAAATGAAAGATGCATGTACATGTATTTATCTGTTACATGCTTTCTGAGATGAATTTGTACATCTACCATGCATGTATGTCATTTGTTCCAAGGAGTTCATATAACACACTTGAATATTCCCTTACTGCATTTTGTAATTGTGTGATTGTTATTTGAGTTCTTATTTGTCAATATGTTTATCCTACATATGTATGAGGGATATCTTTACAGTCTTGATAGTTGCTAGAAGACCTAGTGAACCTGTATATGTGCAAATACATTTCCACATTTTTTTTTTACATTCCGATCATTAATCTGTCACAACAGATCTCTTTAGGGCTGGATTTATTTATGTGATGGCCCTAGCACATAACATTTTGGCAACCCTGTCTCTAGCTCTATTATGTTTACATTATTCAGTGTTATACATGTGATATGTTTCCCATTTTAGAAAGTTAATACAAGGATTGAATCAAGGCATGTGAAGCGTCTGGGGTAAACCATGGAAAGCTGTGTAGGTATGTATATTTGCGTGTGTGGACGTGTGTATGTACGTGTGTATGGGGGTTGGGCCATTTCTTTCGTCTGTTTCCTCGCGCTACCTCGCAAACGCGGGAGACAGCGACAAAGTATAAAAAAAAAAAAAAACGTGATATGAATTTACATATGACAGAGTTGAGTGGAATGCTTTATGGGATGTTTTACGGATATATTTGTTTGGGGTACAACTGTTGGATGGTGCGAAAGTCTTCTATAGAGTAGCAAATGCATGTGAAAAAGTGGAGGGAGAGTTGAGTGAAAGTTTTGGCATATATGTGGGTGTGAGGCAGGGCTGTGTAATGCCATCATGGCTTTTTAACATACATATGGATGGAGTGATAGGTGAAAGCAAAACTAGGGAACATGGGTGTAGAGATGGAATGTTTTGAGGTATGGTGGCTAGTGACAAACCTGTTCGTGGATGATACTCTGTTGTCTTCTGAGAGTGAAGAGGAGTTGTTGGAGGTTGTAAGTGTGTTTTATGATATGTGTAAGCATAGGCGATTGAAGGTAGATTCAAGTAAAAGTAAAGTAATGGTGCTTGAAAGGAAATGTAGTGAAAGTATAGGTTTTGCAAAACCCTGTAGAGTGAAAGAAGAAAGTATACTAAATGTGTTTGTAGAAAGTATCTAGGAGCTATCTTGGGTAAGTTTGATGATATGAATGGAGAGATAAGGGACAGAGCAGTACAGAATAGAAGAGTTATTGGGTCCCTTAGTAAAATATTGGAAGGTAGAGGTATAAGTATGAAAGTGAAGAAAGGATTAAGGGGCGGCATAGTCCTCCTGATCCTAACCTATGCAGTGAAAATATGGACATAGAATGAGTCACAGAGGTCAAGAATCTGAGCTGTGGAATTGAGCTACTTGAGAAGAGCATGTGGTATGACAAAATGAAATGATGAAAGATATGAGTGGGTGTATGAGAGATGTGGTATGGCAGGGAATGCAAAGGGAATGAACTATGGAGTGGTGGAGTGGGTGAAATGTAATACTTTGTTGTGGTTTAAGCATGTAGAAAAGAATGCAATGCAAGATGGGAAGTTTGCAAGGAGAGCATATGATAGTACACTTAAAAGGGTTAGTGTGAAAGGAAGACCACTTCTGATGGCCTGTTTATATGTTATACTAAACTATTAAGGTGTGATATAGCTGCACTGATAGTTAACGATCTGTTTCTGACATGAAGGGTACGTAAAGGCAGTTTAAAAACACAATAAAACATAGCTATATATTTTTTTGTTTTTATGATAAGGAACATTTACAAAGTGCAGAATGTAAATAGAAGCTGGACCATCATGTACCAGAAAGCTTCGTTGTTGCTGCTCTCTTAGGATGTACCATAGATAAGACATGAGATCTTATTGACAATTCTAGCATAGTATGGTGCTTAAGTACAATTCTGACTGTTCAATCAATAAATTTCTTGAACTGATTGGTATGCTTGTGGTGATTTGCTACAGATGCCATGATCCCATCAATAATATTATTATTCCTGAATTGAATTGTGAAAAATTAGAAAGAAAATGAATTATGTCTGTGACTCTTCCTGGAATCTTCTGGATTCTAGGCAGAGGGCAAGTACTTGACCTGTATCTCCATGCAATGAGCAATTTGTGATTATGCTTGAACTATCGAACTATCATACCCTCAACTTTGTTTTGAGGTTGGTGAAGAGTAGGACGGAACCTGCTCTTAGCTTGGATATAAGTGGGATGTTAAGATGTACTCCTATCTCACCCAACCGATATGTTTTTCATCATGGGTATGTGATCCATTTTTTATGTGTATATCTTCCTCTCTATTCCTACTTCCATAAGGTGTACATTTTTAGGAAATTGATTTTGTTGAACTAAGGTCCTCAACTCTGCAGGCTGGCATAAAGATGGGATGCCCATTTGCCTTGGATAGCCATGAAAATTTTTTAGTTTGACTCAAAGATAATGTAGAGCAACCTCCACTGTGCTTTTGCTCTCTAATGGGAATTTTGTATACAAGAATTACTTTCTGTTGTTGTTGATAATTTGGGTTATTTTATATGCTTGTTGTCTGAATGTTTAGTTAGGATGATTGAAACATGTGTTTTCGTTTCATCTCTTGTCAATCTTAGAAAGGTTTCTCATCGCAAACTGATAATTTTCCAGAAAATGGACTTCAGCAGCTATATCGAGAATCACAGACACAGCCAGGAGCTGTTAAGAGAAGAAAGAAGAGAGGGGAGATGCTACTTAGTAAGTTGAATTTGTATAATTCTAATATTCGTATCAATCTTGTTCTTTGTGATAACAAAAAGCATTATAATTTCTGGAAATTTTGATAAAGGATGAAAATTAATGTATTGATAAGTGAGGGATATTACACAGATTATTTTATATTATTCTATGAAATAGTAGAGTAGTCCAGAACTTTATAGGACATTTTTTTTTTTTTTTTTTTTTTTTATACTTTGTCGCTGTCTCCCACGTTTGCGAGGTAGCGCAAGGAAACAGACGAAAGAAATGGCCCAACCCCCCCCCCCCATACACATGTATATACATACGTCCACACACGCAAATATACATACCTACACAGCTTTCCATGGTTTACCCCAGACGCTTCACATGCCTTGATTCAATCCACTGACAGCACGTCAGCCCCGGTATACCACATCACTCCAATTCACTCTATTCCTTGCCCTCCTTTCACCCTCCTGCATGTTCAGGCCCCGATCACACAAAATCTTTTTCACTCCATCTTTCCACCTCCAATTTGGTCTCCCTCTTCTCCTTGTTCCCTCCACCTCCGACACATATATCCTCTTGGTCAATCTTTCCTCACTCATCCTCTCCATGTGCCCAAACCACTTCAAAACACCCTCTTCTGCTCTCTCAACCACGCTCTTTTTATTTCCACACATCTCTCTTACCCTTACGTTACTCACTCGATCAAACCACCTCACACCACACATTGTCCTCAAACATCTCATTTCCAGCACATCCATCCTCCTGCGCACAACTCTATCCATAGCCCACGCCTCGCAACCATACAACATTGTTGGAACCACTATTCCTTCAAACATACCCATTTTTGCTTTCCGAGATAATGTTCTCGACTTCCACACATTCTTCAAGGCCCCCAGAATTTTCACCCCCTCCCCCACCCTATGATCCACTTCCGCTTCCATGGTTCCATCCGCTGCCAGATCCACTCCCAGATATCTAAAACACTTCACTTCCTCCAGTTTTTCTCCATTCAAACTCACCTCCCAATTGACTTGACCCTCAACCCTACTGTACCTAATAACCTTGCTCTTATTCACATTTACTCTTAACTTTCTTCTTCCACACACTTTACCAAACTCAGTCACCAGCTTCTGCAGTTTCACACATGAATCAGCCACCAGCGCTGTGTCATCAGCGAACAACAACTGACTCACTTCCCAAGCTCTCTCATCCCCAACAGACTTCATACTTGCCCCTCTTTCCAAAACTCTTGCATTTACCTCCCTAACAACCCCATCCATAAACAAATTAAACAACCATGGAGACATCACACACCCCTGCCGCAAACCTACATTCACTGAGAACCAATCACTTTCCTCTCTTCCTACACGTACACATGCCTTACATCCTCGATAAAAACTTTTCACTGCTTCTAACAACTTTTCTCCCACACCATATATTCTTAATACCTTCCACAGAGCATCTCTATCAACTCTATCATATGCCTTCTCCAGATCCATAAATGCTACATACAAATCCATTTGCTTTTCTAAGTATTTCTCACATACATTCTTCAAAGCAAACACCTGATCCACACATCCTCTACCACTTCTGAAACCACACTGCTCTTCCCCAATCTGATGCTCTGTACATGCCTTCACCCTCTCAATTAATACCCTCCCATATAATTTACCAGGAATACTCAACAAACTTATACCTCTGTAATTTGAGCACTCACTCTTATCCCCTTTGCCTTTGTACAATGGCACTATGCACGCATTCCGCCAATCCTCAGGCACCTCACCATGAGTCATACATACATTAAATAACCTTACCAACCAGTCAACAATACAGTCACCCCCTTTTTTAATAAATTCCACTGCAATACCATCCAAACCTGCTGCCTTGCCGGCTTTCATCTTCCGCAAAGCTTTCACTACCTCTTCTCTGTTTACCAAATCATTTTCCCTAACCCTCTCACTTTGCACACCACCTCGACCAAAACACCCTATATCTGCCACTCTATCATCAAACACATTCAACAAACCTTCGAAATACTCACTCCATCTCCTTCTCACATCACCACTACTTGTTATCACCTCCCCATTTGCTCCCTTGTGTTACGCACTTTATTTACCTCCTTCCAGAACATCTTTTTATTCTCCCTAAAATTTACTGATAGTCTCTCACCCCATCTCTCATTTGCCCTTTTTTTCACCTCTTGCACCTTTCTCTTGACCTCCTGTCTCTTTCTTTTATACATCTCCCACTCAATTGCATTTTTTCCCTGCAAAAATCGTCCAAATGCCTCTCTCTTCTCTTTCACTAATACTCTTACTTCTTCATCCCACCACTCACTACCCTTTCTAATCAACCCACCTCCCACTCTTCTCATGCCACAAGCATCTTTTGCGCAATCCATCACTGATTCCCTAAATACATCCCATTCCTCCCCCACTCCCCTTACTTCCATTGTTCTCACCTTTTTCCATTCTGTACTCAGTCTCTCCTGGTACTCCCTCACACAGGTCTCCTTCTCAAGCTCACTTACTCTCACCACCCTCTTCACCCCAAACATAAAAATCAAGTCAATGCTTTTTACTCCTTATAAATGTGACTTATCTCAGGCTACCTGTCAGGTATGAGACTATAGCATTCTACAGAGATAAAACAACACAGTGTAGTAGAAATGGATATATCACTGCTCAAGATATGCTGCATCTTCTCCAAGAAATTGACTGATTATTTAGTGGATGAAGAGTAGGACTCTGTAGATCTTTTCCTGATGGTAGAACCAGTTAACAGTATCTTTTTGAGGTTCTGCTAGTCTCAGTACACCATCCAACCTTCTCGTGTTGGTGTGAGACAGACAAAGATTACAGGTGAAAGAGATTTAGGTAAACCAATAGTGAATAATATATTCTAAAGAAAATTGAGTGCACACCACATTGAGGCTATGCTATTGAACAGAACATTCTTCTAATTATGTATGAGTTGTTTGTTGATGAGCCTATGTTAGTGAATCCTGAACTGTACTGAAATTCATGGGAAAATTAATGAAAATTTTGCATTGTTCTTGAAGATGTAGAAATATTCTGAGGACTCCATATTGCTCATGGAGTTATGGTTGCAAAAAATACACCCCTGAAAAATTTACTATAGAGCTTAATGAGCAGCCATGATTATGAAACATGAGATATGACAGTATTGCAGTTTGAAGAGAAATATGCCAACAAATAAATTCTCTTTGATTTAGGCTTGAGTACTTGAATACTGAGCTGCTGAAAGTGCTGTATGCCAGAATTTGATCTCATCATCAATGAACAGCTATCTCTATGCATTTGGTACATGGCATCAAAGTAAGGTGAATTTGGGGTGATGTTCTGGCACCTTGTAGACATAAGGTTAAACTAATTTTCTTATGGAAAACCATATCTGGCAAAAATCCCACTTGAAGTACTGTACATGACTTCCCAGGTGATGTATTTCTAACACTCACAAAACCACATTTAAAGAAAGGTAATACTATAACAATGGACAGCTGTACCATCTTGAATTTGGCTGAGGAATTCAGAGCTGAAAAAACAACTATCCTAGGAAGTAGCAAAAAGCAGAGACAATAAAGGAAAGCCATTTTACTCATCTGAGATCTATTAATCTCCATCTGATAGCACATTTGCAATGTAAAAGGCCAAAAATGCGAAGATTGTTCAGCATCTCAACTCAGTGCATAAGATTGTTCCAAAAAAGAGCTTTGAAAAATAGTGAAGGACTACATCACTGTACAGGTAAAGTTGCTGTGAACAGTTTTGACATAATGGCTTGGTACCACCAGGCGATAGCCTGACTTTGGAATGTTTGATGCTGCTTGGTGGAGATGAGGATGAGTACTTGTAGAGGTTTCAGGAACAAAGGAATTGTTTTAGGTGGAATAAGGTTCGCTGATGATACAGCGCTGGTGGCTGATTCATGTGAGAAACTGCAGAAGCTGGTGACTGAGTTTGGTAAAGTGTGTGAAAGAAGAAAGTTAAGAGTAAATGTGAATAAGAGCAAGGTTATTAGGTACAGTCGGGTTGAGGGTCAATTCAGTTGGGAGGTGAGTTTGAATGGAGAAAAACTGGAGGAAGTGAAGTGTTTTAGATATCTGGGAGTGGATCTGGCAGCGGATGGAACCATGGAAGCGGAAGTGGATCATAGGGTGGGGGAGGGGGTGAAAATTCTGGGAGCCTTGAAGAATGTGTGGAAGTCGAGAACATTATCTCGGAAAGCAAAAATGGGTATGTTTGAAGGAATAGTGGTTCCAACAATGTTGTATGGTTGCGAGGCGTGGACTATGGATAGAGTTGTGCGCAGGAGGATGGGTGTGCTGGAAATGAGATGTTTGAGGACAATGTGTGGTGTGAGGTGGTTTGATCGAGTAAGTAACGTAAGGGTAAGAGAGATGTGTGGAAATAAAAAGAGCGTGGTTGAGAGAGCAGAAGAGGGTGTTTTGAAATGGTTTGGTCACATGGAGAGAATGAGTGAGGAAAGGTTGACCAAGAGGATATATGTGTCGGAGGTGGAGGGAACGAGGAGAAGAGGGAGACCAAATTGGAGGTGGAAAGATGGAGTGAAAAAGATTTTGTGTGATCGGGGCCTGAACATGCAGGAGGGTGAAAGGAGGGCAAAGAATAGAGTGAATTGGAGCGATGTGGTATACCGGGGTTGACATGCTGTCAGTGGATTGAATCAAGGCATGTGTATGGGGGTGGGTTGGGCCATTTCTTTCGTCTGTTTCCTTGCGCTACCTCGCAAACGCGGGAGACAGCGACAAAGCAAAAAAAAAAAAAAAAAAAAGTTAGTGAAAATGATTGAGCTTGGAAAAGAGACTTGTGCAGAGAGTTATAAGAAGAGATTGAGTATAGCATGGATAGTCAGAGTGATTGGATAGTCAGAGTGATTGAAGTTAGGTAGTTGGTGAGAATTGGAAGATATTTACAGAAGCTCTGCTTACATATGCAAGAAAAGTGTATGGTATACAGAAGTCTGATCATACACCTTTGAATGATAGAACTTTATCATATACGCTTGTAGCTGAAGTGCAGGAATATGGGAAGAATGTTTTGCTCTGTAATATACATTTAATGTCACAAACTTCATGTGGATTAATCCAATTATATGAACAGAGAATACAGAATATCAATCATAATTCAAAGTACAGGTACATTATGACTGAACATTTTATTTATTTATTGACAGTTGTTGGATGTCTTGTTTGTAACTGTACAAAAAGCACTCTACAGTTTTGATTGATTTTATTGATGGTATGATTCATATTTCTTTTGTTTAGAATCTGCTTCAATACAGTGGACAAATGACAATATATGCATCATGCTGAATGCTGTGAAGGAATGGCAGCTGTTGTGTCATGATGATGCTGAGTTAACAGACAGTAGAGCTGCTGATCAACCTCTGTGGAATGAGGTGGCATACAAACTGAGTCGACGCTTCAGGAAATGCCCTAATGCATGCCAGACATTCTTCGTCAGCGTAAGTAATTCTTGTATAGTGTTACCATAGGGTGCACAACTCGAGAAGTATTCTTTATTTAAAGCCTTTCTCTCAAATGTCTTTTGTTAGTCAGATCAGCTGCCAGGTGTTTTGAACAGAGAGCATAGGAGCTGCTTTTCATCACAGAGGTGTGTGACTTTGGGAAAATTGGGCCATGTGAAGATTTCAGAGAGAAAAGAGTCTCTGCACTTGTCTTTAGAAGACAAGTACTCTGGAGTACTGAGGGCTTAGGTAACTGGTACTTTTGAGTGGAATCATCCATGCATCTTTCCAAAACATTAAAATTATCAATTTTTACATGTATGTAATATGATTATGGCATTGTTAATCTTACCTTACTGACTAAATTAGAAAGCACTTTTAGGAAAAACAAAGGGTTTTGCTCAAGCATCCTCTTCACAAGCTCAGAGCAAACTTTTTATTGTATTTCAGTACTGCTTAGAAGACACATAGTAATCTTGTGTTTTTATATTTTTTTCAACTCTCTAGCCAGGGATAGGAGTTAAGTCCAGGTTTGGAAAGACTAAGTTTAGGTTATTTAAATATCAAATATTTTTGAAAATATGTCTTGATATGAAAGTTTTATATCTACAGATGTGTCATGATTATGCAAGGCTGAAGTTATCCAAAGGTGTCACAACTACAGCTTCATCAATATGGTGCAAAAATCAAAAAGTTCAAGACCTTCTACACACCGTCCTAGAGCCTTTAGGGTCCCATGATGCTGAATGGGATACTCGAGGTTGGTGCACCTGTTAAGTTTACCTCAAGTTGACTGAAATGGCTAGTGTAGACTGTACCATATCCTATAAGCAAGGTGTTTATGGATTGTTTGTGTTTACAAGGAGGGAGTTTTACTTTCTTAGGGCTGCACCTCTTAGCCTTTACCTTCCGTCATACATTTTTTCTTAGTTTTAATTACTCTGCCTTAGATTTTTTTTCATTGAGATGCTTGTATTCATCTCTCTATTTCTCTCTTGGTACATAAATGTTTTTTTCAGATCTTTTCTGAATAGACTTCTGCTTAGTTTCATACTGAGTCTTCTAATTAATCACTTCCTGTTTCAAAAAATTGCTGTGTCATCATTGTCACATTAATATAGGAACATAGAAATTGCTTGAGACCATGTGTCCCAATCTCTTATGCAATAAGAGCAAGTCCATGGATGCTATCCTTTCCATGTAGCTTTCTTCCTATACTTCAGTTATAATCTTTGTTGCCTGCAACTTAAGATAGATTTAGTACTGTATCATCCCAAAGGATATTTTCATATATACACATATTTACTTTGTCTACCTACAAGACGATAGTCATTACTTAGCCTTATTTACTTCTGTCCCATCTTTGTATCTTTACATTTGCTTTGGTGGAATTTCATAAGCCATGTATTTAACCAGAGCTGGAACTTGTCAACAAGTGATGTACGTTCAAGTGAGTAAGTGGAATGTGGAATGTGATTTTTACCAAATGATAAAATTTGATTGTGCTCCTAGGAAGAGTGATGTATGTATGCTTGATTTGTAGGAGATGAAAGGAGTTTTTACACTCTTAAAGCCCCATCTCTTGAACAATGTCCACAATGATACAACTTCTTAAATTTATGAATGCTGTCTTGTTTTATACTCATGTGATAAAAGTATGTGTTTAAATATTTTACAACAAATTTCTTGTTTAATTTCATACTGTGTCCTCTAGTTGCTCTCACCCTTGTGATTAGGTCACCCTCGCTCTTCTGTCTTCTAAGTTAAGCATATTTAAAGCATCTGGTCTTTCGCCTTAACTCAGCTTTATTGATTCTGGTAACATCATTTTCTCTCCTCTGGACCTTCTCTGTTTGCTCTTTGTCCTTTTTAGGTGCAGTAAAAGAACTTGAGATGCATATTCTAGTTTTGGCTTTACTGTATGTAGGATATCAACAACTTGCTAAATATTTCCTTTTCAGTATTTCAGTGTTTCTAAAGTTATTCTGATATTTGCCAGAAGACTGTTTTTATCCATAACTGTTCTCCTATTGTGGGACTCTTACTGACAGGTTAAGGATGATATCAACTCCCAAGTCCTTTTCACACACAGATCATGAAGCTGAGTCCTTATAGTAAATCTGTTTTGGTTTTGAGACATGTTTTTCTTCGTGTGTAGGATCTGTGCTGGACATAGTGGAACTGAAGAGCCAGTTTCATAGTTATATGAGCATAGCATAACACTTCTTGGATGTTGGATGCGAGCTACATTCGTTTCTTTAAAATTTAGTTCATTAGTTTTGGCTTGTTCAGTGTGGAACCTGAGTACTGTAGGTTGATTTGTTAGCCTTACAACTGAGGAGAAAGCAGCCACCTTACTCTCATAGTTTAGCATCCATCAGTGGCTGTCCAGGTGTTATTACTGATAGAACGTTTATGGCTTATATTTTGTACCTTCGGAAGTAAGCCTTATGATTACATTTGATGTAACTTTAAAAACTTTGAGAAGGATTTGGGTGCTTGAAAAAGGTGATATATCAGTCATCACTATAGTACTAAGAGAATAGTATGCTTGAATTGCTGTGATTTTTGTTTTCTTTCCAGTATTTGGTTCCATATCTAGTTTATTTAATCTTCTTGGATATGGTGTGATTTTACAGGCATTGTTACTTAACACATTTCCCTTTTTTGTGATGCCATTTAGCTTGGATATTTTTGACATGCAAACAAAATGGCTTAGTATTTTGCTCCTCAGATGCATGGTGGGCAGGTGAAGCTGGTGGCTGGAGTCAAGATGAAACATTAGAGTTGCTCTTCACTGTTAGAGAGCTGTGGTCAGGAGAGCTGAAGATGGATTGGCAGCTGGTATGTGCTTTATATTCTATTAAAAGAGTAATTTGCATGTTCTCTTAATTACTTCCATCAGTCTATCTTCTTGTATCTAGTTGCTTTTACATCCATTATCTGGCAAATTATCCCATGCATTCTGACTTTGAACAGCTGCACTTGCACTTACACTCTTTTATGTTTGCACCAACCCTACATCCTTGAACCATAGTTTTCTTGGTCCATTTATTCTGTATGCCATCACCAGATCATACACTGTTATTTGTCATCTATTCATCACCTGACCTTTCCATTCCCATTTTTCATTCCTTCCTCTCCTATATTGTCTTACACTTGTTGGTAACACTTGTTGGTATGCTTTAAATCAGAAGTGTATCCCAGAAAATTCATCTTCACGATTTTTCTCTGCCTTACATTTCGTTGGTGCATGCTTTTGCTGTAGTTCAAAATACATGGCTGAGCTTTTTCTTCAGGAAAGAAGTGTTTGATATGCAAACCTTCAGATTTGACTATCGTTTTAGAACTTTTATGAATTCATGCCACTTGCCTACCTTTCAGCACTTCCCCAATATTTCAACATCCATTTTTTTGTTTTAAGTATTTTGATAGGCATTTGGAATCTTAAGCACTCTCCAGTTTTCACCATCTTAGCATGTTTCATTTTGTAAATCTCCCTTTTTATACCACCATTTTGCTTTGTTACCTAAATATTCAACCTTTTCTACTGTGTATTTACAGATTTTCTTTTTCAGTGGTATCTCCATCTTGCACTGTTCCATTGTTGTATAACATTACTCTGTTACTTTTTTTGACTTCCATTATAACTCTATAATCATAGAACAATTATTAATTAGCCATGGAAATATAACAGTCTTGTCTCATGTTTTAATCAGATTATACTCATCCATCATTGTTGCTATAAATCATACTGAGTAACGATATGAGGTCAAAAATACAAGTTTTGAAGAATAAAAAACTGTCTCTCTCCTGGGCGATGTCCTGTGAATGTTGAGAGACTCTCTATGATTCCTGGTATGAGGTGAATGCCTCTGACCCCTTGCTAACCACCTTGCTGGCTTGGTCTGGTTGTGCACACCAACCATTCAGCAATCTGCTGGCCATTGGTGCTGACCCATCTCTTATAACTTGGAACATAGAAGTCAGCCCATTAGTGGCCGTACTTTGTTAAGAGAAAACTTTTTCAGAGTGCAGGGGAAAAATAGGGCTGGACACAACAACCTGGAAAAATTTTCACTAAGTGCTGTAGCAATACCTTACCTTGGATGTTGAAGGCTGACCTCATATGGGACTGGGATTGCCACCTTTAAGGCAGATAGACCCTACTGTGCCTCAAAATACCTTCTAAGGTATCAGTTTTTACTTATTTTTTTCGTTTGAGAGAGTTTGTCTAACTCTCCTTCTTCATGTTGGCATGCTCTGAAAGCTCTTTGTGTAATGTGACCTTGTAGAGAAATGTAATTTTTGAAAAATGAAAACTTTCTCTAAGGATGATGTCCTGCAAACACAATTTATCACTCTTCTTAACATTTATTTCTCTCAAGGGTCAGATCGTACCACAGACCTTAAGAGGAGGGTTAGAGAAGAACTGTCTCAGTACAGGGGATAAAGTAAGACAGAGCATATTACCTTAAGATTCATCTTGTGGCACACTAGGATCAATTTGTCCCAGAGTTGGATGCCAATGCCATACAAGACCAACCTTTGACATTTAGAGTAATTCATCATTAATGTAAGTTGTAGAGAAATGTCAGATATCTTCCTTTTTTTATATGGACAATGAAGAGGGTGTTTGTTGTCATGATTATAAGTTTTGTTAGAGTTGACACAAAGAAAAAAAATTTGGAATAATTTTTTTTATCAGTTGTTTTTCATCAAACTCGCTGAATTTGGAATTTTCTTCTATGGTTGTTTGGTGCCTGTGTGATGTCCTTTAAATGTTTTGGTCGAGATAGATGGAGAAATTTGGATCTGTTTTTTGAATAGTGTACATAAGTATTCTTGTGGTATTATTCATTGGAATATCAGTTTTCCCTTTTTTTTTTTACATGAAATTCATTGAATGTGTCTATCTAATGTTCCTGCCTAATGTCCCAACCCACTACTTCTAACTAATGCTCGTACCTGCTACGTAAACCTAATGTTTTGACCTAATGCCCAGTTTAATGTTCCTGCTTACTATTTCTATCTATTTTTCCTACCATTTTGCCAAAAGGCAAGGCTAGTGCACAGCACTTGCCTCAAAAAAATCGAGAGTTAGCAAGAATGAGTTGTGTGAGGTAAATGTTGTCAAGTGTCATGTGTGACATGGAGAGATCATGTTTTTGTGGACAGAATGCCAGCAGTCCACATGTGAGTGAAGCAAAAAGAAAAAACATCTGCCTGGGTCAGAGGAGTGCATCTCAACAACCATTTAAGTGTTAACTCACTGAGCAGCTATCACTAACCCTCATGAAACCCAGGCAGCTAGTATCAGTTGCCTTCTAACTAATACCTTAGTTGTTTTACCAAATTCATTAATTTATCTCATCTGATCATTTGATGCTTCAAATATGTGCTTTTACTTTTCCAAAGGAAAGTAACTGATTGGGATTTTTTTCTTTTGATTGTGTACTTTAGAATCACTCAGGTGTTAGCCATAGGATTATCAATCTTTTTTTCTAGTTTTTCATCAACTTGGTTGATTTTCTGTATATGACCATTTGGTGCCTTTGTGAAATGTTCAGTTTTTTTTGTCAAAAGGTATTGAGAAATAATTTGTTTCGATATATACTTAACAATAGGATTTTTTTTTCTGTTTATATATGAAATGCATTGATTCTTTCATATGTGGTCATGTAGTGTATGTGTAATGTGGCCTTTTTTTCTGAAATAAATATAGGATTGTAGATTAGTATTTTTTGCCAATTTGAGGTGGAGTGATATTGCAGATAAGTGTTGTAACAATGGAATGTGGCAAACTAAATTGTGAAATCCTGTGTCCTTGGGGAAAACCAGGATGATAATGAAATTTGGCTTTCCCTAATTATTCCATTAGAACATGGTTTCTCTGTGTTGACAAAAGAGTGTTTTCAATGAAAAAGAAAGAATTTTTTGTAAAGAATCTATATTTTGGCCACTTGGTGGTATAACAGCTAGTTGCTAAGGAGCCTGGAACTTTGTTTCTTCACAATTGAGGGAATAGGACATAATTTCCTGTATGCTGTCTTTTTGTGATTCAGCATTTGTTTCTTAGCATCCCATTGGTGACATTTCACTAGCTACATATTTTGAATGGATAGAGAGGCACTTTGTTTTGGCAGTTTGGCTTTCACTTGAGTCTTTACCTAAGCTACCATAATTACAGTATGTTACAAGACTCTTAACATCAGAGTCTGCATATAAGTGTAGAAATAAACCTTTCTTGATAAAACAGTTTTGCGTGTTACTAACTTCCATAGTTTTTTTGCAGATAAGTCTTATGATGAATGCTGGAGGATATCACCGAGAAGCAAAATGTTGTTACAATAAATTCCATCAGCTGTACAGTGGGTATCAAAGAGCATTCACATACAACCAAAAATGTAGCATTCGGGAACGACGGCGACCACCTTTCTATTTTAAGATCCACTCCTTATTTGGGTATAGGGATCATGTTCCACGATATCATTCTGGTGAGTCTAACTGAGGAGGCCAATTGAAAAGACGAGTAATGAGTTTAGATATCTTAAGATATAGAATAATTTAAGGTAGTAATAAGAAAATTAACTTGTATTGGAAACAGTATCATAGGAAGAAAAAAAATTATGTGAAAATATTAACTTGCATTCTACTTATGGATTCTGTCAACCCAAGTTATGACTAGAATAATGCTATTGGACAGAGCCAAAGACAAGCAGAGAGAAAAACTTGGATATTGATGAGCAGGAAGTGATCGAGGTGTTGCTGGCTGGATTGAAGGACATGAAGAATTTTGCCTGTCACAGTGTTCCTCGTCAACCCCTCCTACTAGCACTTGCCCAGTCTCTTGATAGCCAGTACCAGCCTCTATCTCCTACTTTCACACCATATCAGTATGTATCACATCTCAGAGGAATTACATAGTACACATTCTTTGTAATATGAGTTTATATTTTCACCTTTGTTGCTGTATTCTCAACAGGAAAGCTGGTACTGTTTAGCAGTATCACATATAGATATCTTAAAAGCCTTTGTAGGGTTTTTCAGGCTTCCATGAACTTCAGTTATGTAGGGTAATGAGATTCATTATTGTATATATAATTAGGAAATTTTACATTGTGAAAAAATAGAACTTAATATTTCTGGCATTTCAATACAAAAATATGGTTTTGTTTTTCTTTAATGCAGAATTTGGCATCTCTTAGTGCAGCTCCACTGTGCCCAAAGAGAGACTTTCCAAAAGGGTACTGAGGGGCCATTTGGTCCAGACATTGATGGGCTGTGGCAGAACCATCCTAATCCATTAGTGGCATATGGCTTTCATGCAGTACCTCTTCCTGGATGGCAATCGGTATGTACATTTATGATTGTTTTTTACCCCACTGACATCTAATCATCAGTAGCATTAATTCTTGTTTCATATTTCTTTTCCCATCCTTACTTCAGTATCCTTGCAGAAATTTCTGCCATATTTTTTCTTTTTATAATCAGTATACTTCATTGATGATATTTTCTTAACAGCAAAATGATGTGTACAATTACTAGCCACATCAGATGCAGTGTTATTAATGTCGGTTGGACACTGACAACCCTGCCTTCACTTTTGCTAGAAACATTTTCTGTTTCACCTTGGTCAAGTTTCAATGCCAGATGAATCATTGTCTATGTAACCACTCTCCACACAATCTAAAGACAATTCATCAACGTATATTTCAGGATCATCTGCCTTGTCCTGCCAGGAGATCTAATGGATGTGCTGAGAATTGAATTGTTTAGAGACAATGTTGTTGTGAGGATTTGACTGGGAGAGTAAGGTGGTTCAGGGTAAGATGTGTGAATATTTTAAAAGGCTGTTGAAGGAGAAAGATGTTTCATGTTTGAATGTGGTTTGGGCCCTATGGTGGAAAGTGAGGTAAGATTGCGAAGAGGTTAGGTGCGGAGGTAGGGAAGAAGGGAGAGAGTGCACCCAAATTGACTTGTGCAAGATGGAGTTTGTAAAATGATTTGTGTGATCGGGGCTGAACTCATGGATAAAGGGGCAAGAAAGATGTGATTGGAGCGATGTGGTCATCCGGGGTTGAGTGCTTGTCATGGATTTGCAGAGGCATGTTACGTTCATCGGTTAAACATTGGAAAGCTGTTAATGATAATGTAATTTGTCTGTGTGACGTTATGTATATTACATGGACTACTTGGGGGGGGGGGTTGGGCATTTCTTTCGTCTTCTTCCTTGTAAATCTAGCTACAAGTTGCTCAGTTTCCTTGCTAGAAAACTCATGAAAATGTGCTGTTATTGGCATGGCTGGAGGATGACTGACTGAGAACTTATTGTGCATTGCCACTTATGCTACCACCCAGATTTGGCTCACGGCCTTGATATTTTGTGACTATATCTATATTTAAAGGAGTTCATCTTGCTTACATATGTGTTTGGAGTATATGGTTTTATACAATTGTGGCTGTTCAACCCTTTCAGTGTTGCTGTCCTTGATTAAGGCAGATATAGTTGGATGCTACTGCCCTCAACCAAGGCAAGTGTTTATCTGCCACAAGTTGAATTTCATGCACACTGTAGGTTATGTTTGCTGGTAAGAGAAGGTAATTCAATCAAAGGTTGAATCACTGGAGCTACCTGGAGACCTCAGTAATCTGCTGGTGACCACACTGGATGGTTGTGTGTCTTTATTTGGGTCTTGCCACACCATGGTTTCCAATGCCATGATATTGTTTTTCTCAAATTTCTCTTGTGCAACTCATAATTCAGGTAAAAAAAAACTGGTTTTGATAGCTTTTCTGCATCTTATTATATTGATGCAAAAAAAGTTATGTAAGCAATTCTAACTTGCTTCTTATGAAGAATTTAATTTTGATTAATTAGAAATGGTTTAGCTCTCTCGAGAATATTAGGACTGTACAGTCAAAGGGTGAAGTTCTGTATGCTCTTGGATGCATATAGGTTTTTATCCATAGGCTTTGAAGGATGAAAGATTGTTTCTTCACCATAGAATGAGCCCTATTTGGTTTTCCTTCCCTCTTTTGTTCTTGAAAACTGTTTCTTTATTCCTGGTATTAACAGGTTTGAGGTGCAGATGCTGGCTATTGGTGAATGAATAGTGGTGGCTAGCTGCACCCCTGTCTCACCTTTGTGCAACTTACTGTATGTTTGTACATAGTGTAATGGTGGATGGAGGGCTTGAATCTTCATGGATACACTCATTTTGTGGGAAGTAAATTTGTTTTAAACCCTACAAAACAAATGCTCTCTCAGAGAAATGGTTTTTCATCTTTCAGAATGTCATGTTTTTCATCCACATTAAAAGTTTTAGACCATCTTAAATGAAAGGCTAATGTTGCATGTTACTGTACTTTAATGATAAACCTTATATAAGGCACCCTACCAATCACATTCTTTCTAGCTGATAATGTATCAGTCGTACTCTTGTTTACCTAGTCATCTCTATACCTTTGCCACATATATTTAAGGAAAACTCTGTAATGAAAATATGTAAGCAAGACTGGTACCAATAAATCCATACATTCACAAATTCTTTCCTTTTTGTCATTTTCACATGGATCCAGTCACCTACTTCAGTCTTTCTAATACTACTGTCACCTACTTAACAGTCCTTCTAATACTTATGTCACCAACCTATCCATTCATTCCACCAACCATAATGATCTTTTCTGGATCATCATCCTTAGTTGTATGTTCAAAGTTCTCTCCAGGAAGAATCCTTAATATCCTTATCTTTTTATTGAATGGCATGTACTTTTATTTGCAGTGTAATTTTTACTTTCATATTTCAGTTTGCAGCTTGAGATGGATAGTGAGATACTTATGATGAAAGATGAGTAGTTTGAAATGACTGATTGATCTTACAAAATGAGTTATTAGTTGCACTTGATGTTCTCCATGTACATTGGGATGGAGTTCCTAAGACCATTTGCCTACCATTAGATTTCTTGTAGTTCTTTATATTCCAAGGTTATCCTTCATTCACCATACTGGTATTTTGGAACTCGTAAAGGCCAATCAGCATGAAGTCCAAGTTTCACTTTACCACACTGGACATGGTTTGAGGCTGTGCATGAGTTAATTTGAGCTATATGCACTTGATGTTTCCCATTAGATGGGCTAGAGCTCCTAACTCTTCACTCATCTTCAGATTTTGTGCAGTTCTTTGTATTCTGTGTTCCTTCATTAGCCATGATAATTTTTTTGGAACATTTAAAGTCCAGTAAAAAAAGATTTATGTGAAATAGTTGTTTTTTTTTTATGTATCAGGTTAGTGACTGGAGTATGGAAGAACTGAATATACTAGTCAAGACATCTGTTGAATGTGAGATAAATCCTTCAGAAGATAGGACTGTGGGTAAAGCAATCAGTGAAGCTCTGCAGACTGAGGGATATGATAGAAATGTATCATCTTGTCAAAAGCAGTGGCAATACATGACAAATGTCAGAAGACATGGTGGTTACCAGCAGTATAACGACCAGATAAACCTTGTTCACTTGCTTCAGACTGAACTATTTAGGAAACAGCCTAGTAGTTGGAACCAAAAGGAAAAGAAAAATATTTTATGTGAGCAAGAAAGTTTATATAAAAAAACAGATGATGGTGCACTGGAATATGAAAAATCAAATGAAATCTCTAAACTGACAGATAATACAGTGCTTCAGAAATTCAGAGTCCAACCAGGAAAATCCCCTTATCAATACCCTCACATTTCAGAAAAGAATAGGATACGAGTGGAAGTTTTGAGTGTTACTGAGGCAGAAAATTCCAAAGTGGTAGAATGTATAGCAAAAGAAGTCCAACCAAATGAAATTATAAAGCTCCACTATCCTCTCGCTCATTCATTACCTGCTAACGTCAAATACATCAACATCCCCAGGATGCTGGTGTATCCTGCCTATGTAGCCCCTACTGGTTTAAATTTCTCAAAACTAAGGACTAGAGAAAATAATAGTGCACCATCCAACAGCCTCTCAGAGTTAAAACTGAAAAACAAATGGAAGGTTACACAAAAAAACTATGAGGAAAAGTCCACTATGCAGGCACAACAGAGTTTTAGAGAATCATCTCGGGATCAACAGAAAAGGGAACTTTGCAAATCATCAGCTAGACGAGTAAAAACACACCAAAGAATATCCTCTCTGCTCTGGCTGAAAAAGAGGGAATCCTCAAGAATGAAATTAAAAAGACTAAGAAGAGGGTCTCAGTTGCAATTAAAGAAGTCAAGAGAAGTTTCAAAACTATCATTGAAAAAGAGGCCAGGGGAAACTTTGAAGGGCCATTTAGGAAACAGTATTTTGGAACCTCAAGAACTAGCTTTAAAGAAAAGGATCCAAGAATCTTCAGGTTCATCAGTCAGAAGGCCAAGGGAATCTTCCCAAGTACAAATGAAGAATGCAGAATGTAGTTCACATGTAAGAGTGTATAAGAATAAGCAAGATTTCCCCAAAGTGCACATCAAAAGCAAACAAAAAGATTTGGTCCAATTACCACTGAAAAAGAGGACAAATGAATCATCACATAAACAGTTGGAACTATTCTCTCCACAGATGAAAAGCACAAAAAAGTATTTTCCTAGTAGTAAAAAACATGATACCACAGACAGTACATATGACCAGTGTTATGTTGCTAAAGTTAGTAGTGAAGAAGGAGAAATAAAAAGCAATGGGAAAACAGAAGAACAACAAAGAAGAAATATGATAGACTTAATAAAGCAATACCACTGTCATTTTAAACAAGAAAAGGATAGACTGCTAAATGCCTTCCAAGAAAGCCGCCAGCAAGAGTTGCTGGCTCTTGAATGCATATTATCTTTAATTCAAGAAATCACTCATTTTAGTTCTGTATCCTTACACTGATATTCAAAGTGGGCTGTTTCATAATTAGTGATCATTTATTACCAGACATATTGTTTAAGAAGTCTAATGGCAATATCATAAACACATATCATGAAAACTACACATCTTTTTTTAGGTTCCACACAAGTGGAGTATGTACTGTCTACTTATGCAGCTCAAAATTAGGCCCCTTAAATGTAAGAATAAAGAAAGTGAGTCAATTCAATATGATAGAATGTATTATTAGGTGCAAGTAACACGTTAGATTGAATTTTACAAGTGACAGACTCAGTAGGTTAGACATTACTGTGAATTTCCTTTGGAAAAAAGAGATAATTGATTCGTCCATATCAGTGCCTCTGTAGCTAAGGTGGACAGTTTTGTCGTTTGTTTCTCTTGATTTTATTATTTGATTTTAGAGCTTTATTGTTTTATCTATGTTAAAAGGCATTTATACCTGAAATTTTTATGAAAAATCTTTGCTGGTTAGAAACTAATTGCCGTTATATTTTGATATATAAACTTAATGTAAGGAAAAGGTTTATCATTCATTCTAATCTAAATTCTTTTTCATCAGGAAGGCAAATATGAGTAATATAGTGTGAAGCATCATCTGTCATTTTGATTTTAGTTTTTGTGAATAATATGCTACAGTTTGAATAAATAGTATTTTGTAAATTTTTTATTAGAAGTTCTGTCCACGTAAATTAAGTTACATTGATTTCATGTTCCTTATGGTATTGACAGCAGAGGTAATAAACTCTTCAAAAGGATCCTTTGGCAGAGCTGTTACAATATTCATAACTCTTATTTTTCATTATTACAGTGAAACCATTAAAGTGAGAAGAAAGTGAAACCACCCATAAAAATATGATGTACCTTAGTTATTATGCATAAGCCTAGTTATTATGTACAAAAACAAGACTGATAAGGTATTTGCTAGGGATGCCCTAGATATTATGCATAAGCCTAGTCAAGGTTAACTTGGGTATTAATCAGGGATACCCTAGTTATCATGCATAAGCCTAGTCATCATTTACCTCAGTATATATGGAAAGGTTTGTGGGGCCTGGTTGTGGATAGGGAGCTGTTGTTTCAGTGCATTACAGATGACAGCTAGATAATGGTTATGGGTGGATGCAGCCTTTCCTCATCTGTTTCTGGGACTACCTCACTAATGCAAGAAACAGCAATCGTGTGCAAAAAAAAATATATGGATATGTGGAGATATAATGAATATAATGAAGTAATAGCAACAAGCACAGGGTTTGACTGTAAGTAAAAATAAAGGACTTTTGAGGAGCAGATAGATTAAATGTAACATATACTTTGGAGAAATTTTCAAAAGAAGCCAGTCAAGATTTTAAAGAACAACACCTTTGACATTTAAGAGAGTGACAGGAATCATAAACACTTATTGCTAGAGGTCTACTCATTAGTATGTGGTACTCCTTTGACTTTAGAAAACCATACAAAAAGACAGTCCTGTTATTAAGAAATAGTCATTTTACTTTATAATTGTATTTGCTGCCACTTAGGGACTTATTTGCTCTTAAAATACTATTAGGAATTTTAAATTTTGGATTGGCAAAAATGTTATTGGCCTCTGTATTAGTCTTTCAACACAAATAAACAAAAACTTTTTGTTAGGAGTGAAAATGAAAAGTTATTGAGGGTTTTCCAGAATAGCATGATGCTAAAGTCTATCAGGTACAAGAGGAGAGCGCAGGTGATTACAATCACACCAGTTCCCTGCCATCATCCCTCAGTTGTCTGTATCTGTGCCCTCTAATATCAGTTTGAGTCTGCACACCATCCCAGCCTTTTTGTTGATAATTGCATCACCTAGATGTGTAATATATCAAGTAGTTGTATGTGGCACTGAGCTTAAGCACTGTAATTATAATGACACCCTCTTATGTCTTACAGCATTTGCTTCCCTTAACTGTACTGGCAGTTACACTGTAAGAATAAGGCATGGTCCATACTTCATGTAAATTGAA
Source organism: Panulirus ornatus (assembly GCF_036320965.1). Taxonomy (NCBI): domain Eukaryota; kingdom Metazoa; phylum Arthropoda; class Malacostraca; order Decapoda; family Palinuridae; genus Panulirus; species Panulirus ornatus. The sequence continues at coordinate 16,436,508 of NC_092255.1, forward strand.
CCAATGTAGAATTACAATAAGTGCATAAAGCTAAAACACAGGAATTATATAAACATAAAACAAATCAAAGCACATCTGGAAACTTTATCAGCCTCTGTAAATGTTTTCATACATTGTATGATGAATTTTTAATTACATTTTCAGAAGGACACTGATAAGCAGGTTTATTTCAAGGGCAAAATGATGACGTTTCCAATAGTATGTGAGTCATATGAGGAAAATCACGTTTTGTTGAAATAACTTTTCTGAGCAATAATGCCACTGGCTTTGATACATGTTTGTCCTGTAGTAGATGGTTCCCATAAATTCATTGTACCCTGTTAATTTTGTTTGGAGTTCAAGCAGTAAATTTTTGTCCAAAAATCCCATTCAAGAATTCTGAATTGCTAAAATATGTTATCTTTGAGCAAAAATGTGGCAAATATTGATATTTGGCTGCCATATTGAATGTATGCAACTTAGATGGATTTTTCACAACAGGAATCTTTAAGGACTGAGGATGTTATTCTGGTGATATCACAAAAATGCACTATGGTGAAAAAGTATTGCTGCAACTTGTTCCAAATCAAAACTTACTTCATTCTGAACTAAAAGGTTTACCAGCTATTTCTGGTCTATCATCAAGAACAGGTAGACATTAATAAGCTTCAATTTGAAAAAAATTCCCAAAAGTGGCTCCACTGAAGGTGATCATAGGTAAGAGCATGAGTTCTCAAACTCCTGCTTGACGATCCACTTTGTCAACGACCATCCATTAGCAGGTTTTTTTGCCTGAATGAATCTTCAGGAATGAAACGGGTACCATAGATGCTTGACTTCTTTCTCCAGGGAAATGGCAACAATATTATCATAAGCCTTTGAACTGCAGTGTTAAGAGCATCATTATCTTGATCTTAGTTCCATGTTGATGAGGGAGCCATGAATTTCATGGGCTCCCCTGAGAGGTGCTGATTTCTTCTTTTCTTGTAAGAGATGGTCAGTGATTTCCAGTTGTTCACACTGAATGTTATGCATGAGTCCAGTGCTTAAAGCTTTTTTGTCTTCAATTTTCTGCCATCTAATTCTTTGTTTGTTGGATATATCCATAGTATTACTGATTGCTGTTGCCTTTGTGAGTGCTTTCTCAATTAGATCCTTCCTCTCATGCTTAAAGAATAGGTTTAAGTCACTGAACCTAGGTGAACACAAATTGAGTCCCATGCCAGGCTTCTGAAGGAAATGCTGGATATCATCTGTCTTTCAGAAATGGAAGCCAGAAACAAAGACATGCAATGAAGATGTACCTTAGAATGGGCAACAGGAAGCAGACAGCAACAATTATAGCATTGGCTGACTACATATGCCACTCATAAACCATCCACTATAAAGTCAGGGGCACAACCATATTTCACGTGTACATTCGAACACTCTCACTTTTCATAGGCTACCCTACTCAGGCAGGGGCATGGGCACTTGCTCATATGTAACAGGGCTTAAAATTAAGGTCTGCAAAACTGTGTCACATGTTAAATTAAACTCATGCAATGGGATTTAAACTGTAATAAACTTCTTAAACATTGATTATTCTTATAGGGTGCCTCTGAAATCATTGTGCTACTGCCTCAAAGGTTAAGTTCCCTGGAGTGTGTGGCACAAGTAAGGATACTTGTAAGAATGTGGATAATGTATACAGTTTCTGCTAAACTATTTTCAGTATTTTGTGTAACTAGTCTGTTTGGGTTAAGGTACTGAAATTAAAAAGGAATCTATATTAGATCTCAGGCAACCTTTTGTTTTTAGTCTAATTGCTCAGATTGCACAATCTCTCTCCTGCAAATTATCACCTAGGTTAATATGCTTGGGACTGCACTGCCTCCCAATTTTTGGAGTCATCATTACACACCCTTAGTACTTCTAATCTTACAGAATCTTTCTGTTACCAGCTGTCATGGCAGCTTTGCTTCAGTTGCTCATCTGATACCACCTTATTTCATTAACAGGTTTCCTTATGGTTTCAAAGCTCTTCCAATCGTTAACAGCTGTCATAGTTGGCTCCCATCATCTGACACTAACATCTATTCTCATGGACTTGTCAGCCTAAGGTACCTTCCATCAGTAGCAGCTGTTGCTAAGGGGTCTTTGCTATCTCTTGTCATTACAATTTGTCGTCACGGGCCCACACTATCTCCCGCCAGAAGCCAGCAAATCTTGACAAAATTATGTTGAAGCCATGGCAGTGGAGTCGATGGAAGTAAGGCCAAAAAATCTGTAGGGTGCTGGTAGGATCCAGCTTGCCTACATCATGAAGATAAGTTATATTGGTGTTACATGGTACATTGCACTGTGGGTGACAAATATATGTAATAGCTATTACAACACGGGAAAATTCTTGATTGAAGAATGCATTTTCAAGAGAAATGTAGATCATGTGATTGAAATCAATTATTGAAGGATACTACAATTCATGATGACTATTTAGTTTATGAACAGAAAAATTAATTCGACTAACAATTCACTTTTCTTCTTGTGGAACAAGAGCACAATTGAAAAGATGAAAATGGGAAAAGGAAGGAGGGGGAAAAATGATCAAGAAGGACTTGGAAATCACCATGTAAATGATTTCGATGAATCCTCATGAGAAATTTTTTTTCAGACTTATGTTAATAAGAAAATATGTCATTTCCACTCTATGGTTGGTGTTTGTGCTTACTGTATGGATGTACCCAAAATAAACAAACCTTCTGCAATGGTGAATGTTGTTCATTCATGACAAACTTACATCAAAGCAGCTAGGGATGAGAAGATGTAGGTTTTGTGACCCATGCTATTTTCATGCGGGAAATAAGGGCCACAGAGCCAAAATTTACTACATATTACAAGAGAAGGTGGATAAGATGGTTGAAATACAGGTAAAGGATCTACAACCCAAGGGAAAGAGGTGCAGTAAGTATACAGGAACCCCTATGGCTGAAGTCATTCCTTGATGAATCTCGATTAACATTATGATTAAACAAGATCACTTTGCACTTACTCCACCATTGTGGCAAATCTCGTCAGATATTCGTAAGTACTCTCTTATATATATATTTTTTCTTTCTTATTTTTCATACGTATTCACCATTTCCCATGTTAGCGAGGTAGTGTCTAGAACAGTTGAGTAAGCCTTGGAGTTTTGGAAAATCCTCACTTGGCTCCCCTTCTCCATTCCTTCATTTGGAAAAGTAAAAACTGGAGGGGATGATTTCCAGCCTGGACATATGGAGAGAATGAGTAAGGAAAGGTTGACAAAGAGGATATATGTGTCAGAGGTGGAGGGAGCAAGGAGAAGTGGGAGACCAAATTGGAGGTGGAAGGATGGAATGAAAAAGATTTTGAGTGATCGGGGCCTGAACATAGAGGAGGGTGATATGCATGCAAGGAATAGAGTGAATTGGAATGATGTGGTATAACAGGGTCGACGTGCTGTCAGTGGATTGAACCAGAGCATGTGAAGCATCTTGGGTAAACCATGGAAAGGTCTGTGGGTCTGGATGTGGAAAGGGAGCTGTGGTTTCAGTGTATTACACATGACAGCTAGAGAATGAGTATGAATGAATGTGGCCTTTTTTGTCAGTTTTCCTGATGCTACCTCGCTGAAGCAGGGGGTACTGATGCTGTTTCCTGTGTGGCGGGGTAGTGCCATGAATGAATGAAGACAAGCAAGTATGAATATGTACGTGTGAATATACATATATTATTTATTTTTTTCTATTATACTTAATCGCCATCTCCCATGTCAGCGAGGTAGCGCAAGGAAACATGAAAGAATGGCCTAACCCACCCACATACACATATATATATACATAAACGCCCACACATGCACATATACATACCTATACATTTCAATGTATACATACATATAAATACACAGACATATACATATGTACATGTACATATTTGTACTTGCTTCCTTCATCCATTCCCGTTGCCACTCCGCCACACATGAAATAGCACACACACCCCCCATGCACGTGCAAGATAGCACCAGGAAAAGACAAAAAAGGCCACATTCGTTCACACTCAGTCTCTAGCTGTCATGTGCAATGCACCTGAAACCACAGCTCCCTTTCCACATCCAGGCCCCACAAAACTTTCCATGGTTTACCCCAGATACTTCACATGCCCTGATTCAATCCACTCTGTTCCTTGCACTCCTTTCACCCTCCTGTATGTTCAGGCCCCGATCGCTCAAAATCTTTTTCAATCCATCCTTCTACCTCCAATTTGGTCTCCCACTTCTCCTCATCCCCTCCACCTCTGACACATACATTCTCTTTGTCAATCTTTCCTCACTCATTCTCTCCATGTGACCAAACCGTTTCAACACACCCTCTTCTGGTCTCTCAACCACACTCTTTTTATTACCACACATCTCTCTTACCCTTTCATTACTTACTCGATCAAACCATCTCACACCACATATTGTCCTCAAACATTTCATTTCTAACACATCCACCATCCCCCATACAACCCTATCTACAGCCCATACCCTGCAACCATATAACTGTGTTGGAACTACTATTCCTTCAAACATACCCACTTTTGAATCACTTCCACTTCCATGGTTTCATTTGCTGCTAAGTCCACTCCCAGATATTTAAAACACTTCACTTCCTTCAATTCTTTTCCATTCAAACTTACATCCCAATTAACTTGTCTCTCAGCCCTACTGAACCTAATGACCTTGCTCTTATTCACATTCTTTTTCAGACTTTACCTTTTACAAGATCATGATGGATTTCTATGGCCAGCTGCTTGATGTTGTGGAGAAGGTGCGGAGAATTGTTTACAATGTCCTGCAGGAAGTCCAGTTCTGACAGTTCCACATCCAGCTTAACATAGTCTATGACATGTCCACTTAAGCCTAGTCGCTCTATAATATTTTCATACCGATCCACAGGGAAAGACTGCAATGATGAATAAAGAAAAGAAAGTTCAGTTGCTTATACAGCATTCTCATCTTGGTCCATTAGAAAGGACAAAACATGAAAGGAACATATAAAGTGTCAGTGCATATAGAGTGCCACTGTGATCAGTTCATGGGCTGGGATGTGGGTGAAAGTTGTCTTCATAAAGGTTGGCTGTTAATGTGTGAGTAAAAGATATGACAAATCTGTTCATACAGTACTTGATACCATTGACCAGGGAAAGACTTGGACCTAATTAGGTTGATCTGTTCCTTAAACTTTCCTGATACTCCCTTTGATGTAATGAAGATGGTGCCAACCAAATTTAACAAACTGATTTTATGACTGATTTTTAGACCACACCACATAACAAAATGAAAAGGCACTGAGGAAATGTTGAAAGCAAATTCCAGGAAGGCCTTAGGTATGAATAGATGCTTACAAATGAAGACGGAAATAGATGTTGCATCATCATCAAGGATATGTGATATATTGAAGGTGAAAAGTGGTAAAATATCAACAAGGATAGTGTAGAATACAGTATGACCATGCGCTGGATGTCCAGCAGTATATATGCTATGAAAAAAAAAGGGTGAAGGTATGGTTAAGAGAATCAATGAAAATAAAACTGGTATAAGTACATAACCATAAAACACTGAACATTCTTGTTGTACATGTGGACAAGTATGTACACCTACCAAGGTGGCAAGGAGCTGAATTAGAGAAAAAGATCAAGCAAACAAATAGAAAAAGCATTAGAATTGGTCCACATTTGCTCAGTAGCGGTGATTAGCACTTGGAATGAATTTGTACATTGGGCTAGACCTGCAGTAAAAATAATGGTAACAGAATATGGAAAGAAGGAACAGGTTTTTATTTTTGGAGGGGTGTTTGGGATATCCCAACAACTGTGAGTATGTGTTTAATTGCCTATATGCTCTGTATAGGGAGGAAGTTTTACACTCTTGGGATCCCATCTCTCAATATGGAATTAGGAACTGAGACAGAGATTATGCATTGATCACCATGGGTACCTGGTTAAAATCAAAATCCAGTGGATTCCTGTTCATGCCGATCTTCTTTTGGCCCTGGAAGTTGGATATGCCCAACTTCAAGAACCACACATTGGTTGATCTGTGATGGTCATCCATGCCCATCGTCGGGTCAAAGGCATACACCTGAAAGGATTATGATAAGGAAAGTATGAATGGACTGTAACATCAAGATGGCATTTGGAATGGCTTTCGGTCATTAATGGTTTATGTGGGAAAATGTTATATTTTCACCAGTGCTCTTTTTAGTCATACATTTATCATGAGGAAATCATCCACCTGTCATAATCAGTCAAATGTGTACACTAAGTTTACCCTAGCACAGTTGGGCACAGCATACATTTGCTAAGGGAGCTGATATCATTCGCTGGATCATTTTTTTCAAAAGATGCTGAAAATGAAACTACTTTTTTATAGTGACCTTGAACAGCATCTATTAATTATCTCAATCCTTTAGCTATGTACAGTAACCACCATCATAACATATATCAAAACGCATTCAAAAGCATTGCTGTTAAATGCAAAATGAACCTCCACAGTGTGTATCAGTATGAAAAGTAGTCTTGCTGTACCTTTCGGTTCCTTTTTACTGTTTCCCACTCTTGTTACCGTATGTCTATTTGGTTTGAATTTCATCAACCATTTGTCAAATCAATCCTGGAGTTTGTCAAGGTCCCTCTGTAAGCTGATGCAATTCTTCTGACGTACAACTTTCCTCATCATTCTGGTAAAAGTCGTTCACATAGATGGAGAAGAGCAATGATCCCATAAGAGAAACCTGTGGCATGCCACTGGTGATCTCAATCCATTTCAAGAAGGCTCCTCTAACATGCGTCCTTTGTTTCCCTCCACAAGAATAACATGTCCAGTGAATGAACCTTCTTATTCCAGCCAGAAAATCCACCTTCTTTACCATCTTCCTTTAAGGCATAGCTGTTGTCAAATGCTTTCTGGCAATCTAGATACAGACAATCCACCCAGCCTTCTCCTTTATCAAAAATGGAGCTCATTCTCTCGTAGAAATCTAAAAGATACAGTGTTCATGATCTCCTTTCCCTGAAATTGTGCTGTCTCACTGTTTATGATCTTTCCCTGAAATTGTGCTGTCTCGCTGTTCATGATCTTTCCCTGAAATTGTGCTGTCTCGCTGTTCATGATCTTTCCCTGAAATTGTGCTGTCTCACTTGGATAGTTTCATCCCTACAGGAAAGTCATCCATTTGCTTCTACTTATCTTTTCCTGTACTTTGCAGACTATGATCATCAGGGAGACCTATTTGTAGTTCAAAACCTGCTTCTTGTCTTGTCTTATAGACACTCACCTAGCATCTTACTTTTTTCCAGTGACATCTTGAACAACATTTCAAGCTGTTTGTCAATTATATCTGCATACATCTTCACAGCACATACGAAAAAAATAATTATCAGGACCCTGAGCCCTTAGTATTCTGCTTATGTCTTCTCTGTATATATCAATGTTTTCTAATGTCTCCTCTCCCTTCCATATCACTGTTGCTGGGGCTGCAATGCCTTCCATTATGAAAATGTTTTGAGCTTTTTCAGTTCCTTGCATATCCTTACATTCTCCTCCATTACTTTTCTCTTGGATGTAGCTGCTCTTTTGCAGATAATTTACCTCAGATTTTTGGGAAAAGTTTTGGAATATCTCCTACCTGGTTAACAGTATTCTTTTCAAGATTTCTTTTTCCTTTCTCATCCTGCTATACACATTTTTGCTCTAATACCTGTTGGCTGTGTCTTCCCCACAGCACATCACGAAGTTTTTCACTTTTTGACATTTATTAGTAAACTACTCATACTTCTTTTTTTTCAACCTTTCCTCTGTATTTGAGGCTAAATGTATCAAATAATTCTTTGTAGATTTCTTTGAATTTTCACCATCGTGTCCTGGTTCCTGAACTCCATTTCCCAGTTTATGTTACCGTAGAAACCGAGTTCCTTTTAGTTTCCACTTTACGTATCCACTCTGAGTCTCATCTCTGCTCTTGTTGCTTCTTCGTTTACCACATGGTCAGTCGGCGTATTGCATGATATTCTCAATGTCCATGGTATTACAAGTGAAGAAAATACATAGTAATTATTGTGTATTGGTTCCTCTAATGCTAGTGAGTTCAGTGTCATGCTGGTATAGGAAATTTTCCTCTATACACCCTTGTGAACTTGTACCTTCTTGAATACATATCATTATGAGAATCCAAAGAACCCCAGTCTCTGTATATATGAAATCCCCATTACTGGTATTTTACCATTTGTGAGAAGCGAGTATTTTACTGCTTTCTGTATCATCATGATTGTTCCTTCACTGCTATTGTTTTATTTTTTCTTCCTCACGACTGGAGTAAGTATAATATGCACAGTTCTAATAATAACAGGTATGTGTATGCTTTTTGCGATAACCATTTGTGTGTTATGAGAGTTTCACGTCAGCGTTGCCCGTCACTTCATATATATATATATATATATATATATATATATATATATATATATATATATATATATATTTATTTTCCAAAAGAAGGAACAGAGAAGGGGGCCAGATGAGGATATTCCCTCAAAGGTCCAGTCCTCTGTTCTTAACGCTACCTCGCTAACGCGGGAAATGGCGAATAGTTTGAAAGAAAAAAAAAAAAAAATATATATATATATATATATATATATATATATATATATATATATATATATATATATATATATATATATATATAATGTCTCGACTTTTAATTAGGATCACACACACACACACACACACCCTATCCTAAGGTAGGTGCTCATTTATTGACCATCTCTGAGGGAAAGCCTGGCTATGGAACGACTGCCACACCCAAGACTCAATTGAACCCAAGCGCTTCCGTACGTGAATCATGGACTTCGCCGCTAAGCACAACACTATAGACCCGTACGTATATGACTGTGTGTAGGTCCAAAACATTTCACTGACCTTACAGCCAAACTTGTCCATATCATCCTCGAAAGACCACTCGTTGTTGACCCCGAAGGATAAGACGACGCAGTTCCCTGGCCTTATGTTGAACCTCTCGTCTAGACACACGTACTTCATGCCATCGCCAGGAGCGGACAGCCAACCTCCCATCTGTGCCTGTGGATGGTAAGACTTTATTAGGTGGAAGATGATTATCCACTTGAGCAGCATACAGTAATATTAAGAATATCCTCGGGAGTATTATGTCTCCCACCAGCTAGGGTGAAATCCCCCAATTGCTTGAATCTGTGTCTTGTTGGTCCGGACATTTCCTTGTTTGTCCAAAGAGCCGTTCTTTCAGTAGAGCGAGAACTCAGAACCAAGACGGGTTGATTTGATGAAGGAACAAGTTTATGTCCGTTATCATGATTAGGTTAATAACATTCCTCAACATCCGTTCATAACGTTATCAAATTTGTATTTTGCGTAATGGTAGTAAGTTTTGTACGTGGTACTATTTGCTATTTTCGGCTGCTTTCATTTTGTAGTTGGGCCTCCGTTTGAACTAGATACTTGTTAGGAAAGTTCTTTTGATGGTGCAGTGTCGTCAGTACTCTGCGAATCACGCTTCCACATACTGGCTGACAAACTGATATCTTGTGTTGCCGCAGAATATCAATACTTTTTATGTATTCAGAACCTGATAAAGATATAGATGGTATTATTAACTCACGTCATGGGCCAAAGGCCAAACACAGTGAGACATTGGCATACTTCGCGACCAAGGCCATGTGGTCTACCACGACCTTTGACACATGTCGCAGATATGATTCACTCCATCTCGGAAATTTAAGACCTGCAGTCTTCTATCTGAGAACGAGGTTCCCTAGCTCTGTAAACAAGGGGAAAGAGAAACATAGATGGTATTGCGGAGTGATCCTTTAAAGGTTTCAGAGGGCTGTGATAATTGCTCATTCATTGTTTATTACATGATTATCCTTGAACTTTATGGTAACTGCGGTAGAATTACTAATTTCCTTATCCAGTAATTTGAGGGTTTATGGTTCATGACACCTATCTTTCGATGAGAGGGGCCAGGTATTTCCAGTGTGCATGTAGATCTTATACTTGAAGGGAGGTGACAAGACAATATTAGGTCAATGAAATTATTGGTTTTCTCATTACTTAAGTGGTTTTTGAACTCCGTCACGAAGCATCATTATGAACAGGATGATATCAAGATCATGGAATGTTTAATGGTAGCAAACATGTGTACTTGACATATGCGTCCCCGTCGGTGACTTTAACTTACCCAGTTGTGACAGTGAGTCTGCGCAGTGTTGAGGTAGTCGTTGTACTGAGATATGGATGTAAGGGGAGGGATGGGGCATCTCTGGTCGCAGTGGGCAGCATGGCGCTCAACTGTAACCATAGTAAGAACACATATCTTCAATTTATCCATAGTTTGAATCGATTCAGTACAGAATACGTTGCAGCACTTCACTCACAAACACACTGATGGTGCTCCAGCTCTGCATTGTTCACGTCCAGTCGTATGCTCATACCTTTATAATGTGATGAGACCTCCATAGCCATCTCGATACATTACTACCACACATACTACTTCCTCCTCCTCTCATTATTCCTTTGATCACCATCCCCATTCCCTAACATTGCCGCTACATACCATCAGTTCCTGTTTATATGTGACATTTCTATGACACTTTCTGGCATTCATTTTTTTTTATGTACTTTCACCGTCATAACTTTCGCACTTTGACACACTGCTATGAGTTCCACTGTCCATTATACTGGTTAACAGTTTCCCCAAGTCCATAATACCGGTAATAAACTGGTACCACGACTCTCACTGCTCAAATTAAAATCATCCATTACTCGGTGACAGCACCGTACAAACTGACATTAACTTCATTAAGTCATTAACTTCCACTGTCTAAACTAAAACTACCATAACCCCCTTTAACTATCCTAGTAAACTAAAACTACCATAAACTCTACCTCTCGTTGCCCAAAACGCTACACTGTAACTTCCATTGTTCAGTGTGCTGCCGTACTCTACAATGTTTACTATGTACAGTGCTTATATCCTCTCCACCTACCACCGTACATCCTACTGTCCACCATAATTACCCTAGCCATCGAAGGCCAGAGCACTTCTAACAAGCAACAAACAATGAGGTACTTACAGATGCTGAACATCAGACGTCCCAGCTGCGGTGTACTGCAAATAAACATGAACAACAATTGAGTTTGTATATCTAACGTTTGTTGCTCGTTGTCTCTCTCACTTCCTACATCCTCACTTTTTTATTTCATTTATTTATTTTTTTCATTAAGGAGAACAATGTCTTTGAATGAAAGGAAATAAAGCATTATTTTACTGCTCTGTCAGACATGATTTAGCTCTTTTGTATTGAACTTCGTACAGATTTTTCCCCTGCGAGTTTATTGGTAGATATTCAGAGTTAGTGCTTTGTTGGAGGAGATATTCAGAGACTGGTAACATTGAGAGGCGGTTGTTTTGGGAAACATTTAGAGACTGGGCTTTAAGGGATCCTGACAAGGTGGTGACACCAGCTAAATCAAGCGGGTGTCTTAAACTTGAGAAAACACGCCGTTTGGCTGATGCTCATATAAAGTTGAGTGACGGGTCATTTAGACCTTCGGGTATCTGTTAGAAAAAAAATGTATTTTGCCACTAGAGAGTCTGTCTCGTGGCAGACTGTCTAGTCTGTCTACGATTTCTTTGGGAGCTGGGTAGAGTAGAGATGGGGAAAGGGAAAACACCTTGCTTTATCCCTTCATCTGAAGCGTTATACGTATGTTTCCCAAAATGTCAGGGTCAGTGATTCGCCACACACACACACACACACAAGACATGGGGACGCATGAGCATTTCCTCGTACCCTTACAAATAGGTCATATTTTTCATGTAATCAAGAGGTACAGACAACTGAATACCTTGTCTCATGACCATCTTATATATGCTCTCTCTCTCTCTCTCTCTCTCTCTCTCTCTCTCTCTCTCTCTCTCTCTCTCTATTATTAACCCTTAGCCGGGTTGGATATGACCATGTCAGGCTCGTGCGTGATCCATAGTCAGCAACATTAACCACTACACCTCCCATGTTTCTCAGCTTATTGTATCAGAGAACTATCACTCATATTTAAGTATTTACCTTCTGTATCTATAAGACTACAACAGTTACATACTGAGCACTCTTATCTGAAAGCCTATGAAAACAGTACATCGATAAACAAGAGATTTTAGTCACTGGTCAGGATATACGTATATGTTCCAGAGTCACTGCATCAATGATGTATCTTTGGTATAGACGACCGAGTTGCAACCAGACCTTACTTTTTACTGTACAAATTCTGTAACGTCTGAGCTCTTTAGAGTTCTGTGATATGAGAATGGTCGACTATTACCGGTAAGAGATTCATCCGATTGGCTTACCCAATGATGGTGATGAGGATGCAGCTGCCATACAGCAGAGCGAAGACAGACGCGAACCAGAGGAGCCTTTTCATGATGGATCTCAACCTTTTGGGATCTTCGTGGTCACCCGTTGGTGAATATCACCTCTGCAAAGGATAAGTGAATGGTGTACGTCCAGCTAACCTCTGTATTTTCATTGTAGGTATATATATATATATATATATATATATATATATATATATATATATATATATATATATATATATATGCTGATAGCATCGAGCAAAAATGAAAAACTGAGTCCCAAGTGCACCAACGTGTCATTACAGCTCCCCTGACGATGTAATTACACGCAAGTGCACTTAGAACTCATCGTGTTTCATTTTCCTCGTGGTTATCAACAAATACTAGATCACGCGATCACCGCGACCTAAAGACACTAGACAATGAATTGCACAATGAAACGATATCACAACGTTTTGGCGATGAGTAATACAGGCGGAGAAAATGATAAATTTAGTAGAGTAGGTCGCCATGATGTGATAAATACGAGTAGATTACGTTGTGCGTTGTGGTGCGAAGCTTAGATGGGTTACGTGGGTTTCCTCGGTGTTAGGTGCGTTAACTGATAAGAGCGTTCCTCGCTTGTTCCCGTCTTGTACGCCTGCAGAGCCTAGTGTTTCTCGTGGTAGATGGAAGGGCGTCATACAGTGGCAGGAATATACTTACATTCACCGGGGCGTCATACAGTGGCAGGGATCTACTTCGTACATTCACCTGCCTGTTGATGTGAGGAGGGATCCAGGTCGCGAACATATACAGCCTCCATAACTTGTAGCATTTTTTTTTTAAGTCGTTGTAACGACTTAAGGAAGCTACAAGTTTTTGAAGGATTTATCTGGGAATATTATACGGTGGTATGTGGTTGTAAAAAAGTGCAGTCAAACTTCAAACTGGCGAGTCTACGTTTGTTGTGGGTTTGGGTGGAGGTGTGAGGCGTTGCGGCCGGATGATATTATGATTCAACCTGCAGAATAACGGCAACCAAGCCGTTATCTGTGGTTGATCTGTCATTGCTCAACTTCTTTGTCAACACTGATGATGAAAATCATGTTACAGGCTAAGATAGGAAGCTGCAGGAGTGTTTGAGCGATGAGTTAGAGATACATATGGCACGAGAGTTATATGGGAGGGAGCAACGATAGATTTTGACCCCCCCCTCTGTCGAAGGGGGGAGGGGGGTTTGCTGCTCCTGTGACCCCCCCTCAGCACTTACTTCTGCAGCCCATTAACCAGTCCGATGATACGAACAATTGACAGCAATAGATATGTTAATGAAACCTAATTCTAAATGTTACATAGTAGCACTGTAGAATTCAAGTGATTTATAAGGTGTTGGCATATCAACTGATGTATATGGAAATGAAACTACTGTGGCCAACAGGCCATTATTGGAAGTCGAATGAATGACTAATAGTGGCTATAATCTTGTAATATGACAGTGTACGGTCGGATAAAATAGTATTTTATAAAAAAGAAAAAATGAGCAAAGAAAATGGAAAATATGAGACGGATAATCACAAATTTATGAATGATCGCCTTTTTTTTAAGAGTTCATATTCTCCGGCGAGAAATAACGGTGGGATTCAGCTCCATTGCCGGTGTGAGGGTCAGTCTGGCTTGCTCTGTGATGAACGTAAAACGTGCAGAGAGAAGCTTCCGAGATCCTCTTGGTACTGGCGTCTCATCTTTTTATTGACCCGGTAAGGCCTGTGTATTCCATTATAGCACCCTGAAGTGAAGCAGCGCAAAATGTGTTCATTTAGTGAATAGTTTAGTGTAGAAATATGTTGGGCCGTATCATTTTATATGGTAAGCCATTATAAGTAGGGAAGCTTAGGGTGGTAACTGGTAACTACTTTCTTAACATGGACGTGGGATAAAACTGTGTTAGGATAAGCTATGTGCATTTTAGGCGTAAGACTTGGCAGAACGACCGACGGAGTAGTTGAGAGCAGACCAGACGACTCTGTCCAAACTTGTGGTTTGTAAGGCACTTAGAGAGGAAGGGAAGGGAGTTACTGGAAATTCAGTTTTTAATTGGTTCAAGTTTTGTGTTGAAAGGCGTTCTGGAAACGTGTTTGGTGCCTTATTAATGATACCTCTCACCCCGAGACTTGGGGTTTAGATATTTTTTTTTTTTGTAGGTTAAGATAAGGAAAAGTAGGTAAGTCGGTGTATTCTTGCATTCAATGCTGTTCCCATGTGGAATTGGCATGGGTTAGCACATTGGTGAATCAGTGTTTGGTTTTCATGAATACCTGTGGGTCAGAGGTGGGTATGATAATAGTCCGTTTTCTTTATCGTTGGGTGTGGGGAGGTTGCTAATAACGTCGTTCACAAGTTCCCTGGCCACACGGAAAACGGCCCAGTGTTCATCTGGAGATGGGGTTGTAGCTGTTTGAACAATATTTTTTTTTTCTTACAACGATTTCATACCACTTGTTTAACGCGTTGTCTATATAATTCATCGGTGTTTTGCCGTTAAGGTGGTCGATGCTGTGAACATATTAAGTTGCTGAAGATGTCCCAGTTTGCGTGAAGCGATTGGTATCAGTGATTTATGCTGGATGTTTATTGATGAATATTGCTGGTTAGGTCACCTTGACGAACGTGGTTATTGTAGTGGGTTTGGTAAGAGAAGTCTGAGCCCCGATGTTGAGAACCGAAGCCTTTATCATGGTCGTGGTATATCTGCCTGAGGTGTTTGTGGATGAGTGCCCGAAATGTGTATGCCTAGCGTTGGTATTTAAAGGATCTTGTAATCTGTTAACGTAAAGCATCCCGCCCGAGAGGCGCAGGGATTGTAGGTTGTTACGATAGTAACAGATCGTAAAAAAAGACGTTAGATTTGACGGATAAAGTGTCAAGAGTAATGAAAGTTGTCGAAAATTTTGGCCTAGCCTTCTGCAGGTGGACGGTGCCGCGCTTTTGTCCTGGACTGTTCATAGGTAAGGTCATACACCGTCATATTTCACGCTGAACTTTGATATGGTGCGTTGTGAGCAACGCTGAGAAACCGTTAAGTTTACATCAGCCTGCTGAGTGAGCCAGACTCGGAATTGTGTTGTCGTGTGCATATGTCATCCTCGTCTGGGATTAAGAACATTTTAAAGGTGCAAGAGTGAAAGTGAATTTCTCCATGAGATTTATGTGATCCATCGTTACTGTAGGAGGAGATTCTCATCATTATTTTTTACTCATAAGGCATCACGTTAGGTTACCAAGAAAATGTCCTTGCGCTAGAACGATATTTTTTTGTTTTTTAGTTTTTCTTAACGCCGCTGGTTCTCACCGACCAATGATTACCATGATCATTGGTCTTTTGTTTTATTGGCGTGATATCCTTCGTTGATTGTGGTTATGGTTGTATCGTTTATGATTGCTTAAGGTAGATTTGCCACGTAATTTCTTTAATGTGCCATACTGACGTCGTATTTGTTTTTTTCTTAGTGTTTTCATGAAGTTATGTCCCATCCTTACCGTATCGGAAAAGCTTGACAGTCCCAGACTGCTCAGGTGATTATCACAGTTCAAAGGGTACGCATCAGCTTGTAGTTCGTGTCTGTTGGGCCCCTATAGCTGCTTCACAAAGTCATTGCATTAATTTTTCCACTGTTCAAGGTCTCCCATGTCACGTCATACTGAGCTCTTCGCCAACAAACGTACCTTATAATGTA
The DNA here is from genome assembly GCF_036320965.1 of Panulirus ornatus. NCBI lineage: Eukaryota > Metazoa > Arthropoda > Malacostraca > Decapoda > Palinuridae > Panulirus > Panulirus ornatus. Next base: position 16,452,628 of record NC_092255.1, read on the forward strand.
AACATGTACGTATCTTTTTTGTGCCCATTTCATTTTGGCATTACTATATTTATTCCACACACACACACATCTGTGTGTGTGTGTATGTATCTCCCCTGATGTGATTCTTACACGAAAGTGCACTGGGGAACTTATCGTGTTTCACTTCCCCGTGGACTCGTAGGAATATATATATATATATATATATATATATATATATATATATATATATATATATATATATATCATACAAACCTCCAACAGCCAGGATCGAATCCGGGACCCTTGTGCAATAGGCGGGAATGCACTATGTTTGTGTGTGGAAGGTATTAAGAATATATGGTGTGGGAGGCAAGTTGTTAGAAGCAGTGAAAAGTTTTTATCGAGGATGTAAGGCATGTGTACGTGTAGGAAGAGAGGAAAGTGATTGGTTCTCAGTGAATGTAGGTTTGCGGCAGGGGTGTGTGATGTCTCCATGGTTGTTTAATTTGTTTATGGATGGGGTTGTTAGGGAGGTAAATGCAAGAGTCCTGGAAAGAGGGGCAAGTATGAAGTCTGTTGGGGATGAGAGAGCTTGGGAAGTGAGTCAGTTGTTGTTCGCTGATGATACAGCGCTGGTGGCTGATTCATGTGAGAAACTGCAGAAGCTGGTGACTGAGTTTGGTAAAGTGTGTGGAAGAAGAAAGTTAAGAGTAAATGTGAATAAGAGCAAGGTTATTAGGTACAGTAGGGGTGAGGGTCAAGTCAATTGGGAGGTGAGTTTGAATGGAGAAAAACTGGAGGAAGTGAAGTGTTTTAGATATCTGGGAGTGGATCTGTCAGCGGATGGAACCATGGAAGCGGAAGTGGATCATAGGGTGGGGGAGGGGGCGAAAATTTTGGGAGCCTTGAAAAATGTGTGGAAGTCGAGAACATTATCTCGGAAAGCAAAAATGGGTATGTTTGAAGGAATAGTGGTTCCAACAATGTTGTATGGTTGCGAGGCGTGGGCTATGGATAGAGATGTGCGCAGGAGGATGGATGTGCTGGAAATGAGATGTTTGAGGACAATGTGTGGTGTGAGGTGGTTTGATCGAGTAAGTAACGTAAGGGTAAGAGAGATGTGTGGAAATAAAAGGAGCGTGGTTGAGAGAGCAGAAGAGGGTGTTTTGAAGTGGTTTGGGCACATGGAGAGAATGAGTGAGGAAAGATTGACCAAGAGGATATATGTGTCGGAGGTGGAGGGAACGAGGAGAAGAGGGAGACCAAATTGGAGGTGGAAAGATGGAGTGAAAAAGATTTTGTGTGATCGGGGCCTGAACATGCAGGAGGGTGAAAGGAGGGCAAGGAATAGAGTGAATTGGAGCGATGTGGTATACAGGGGTTGACGTGCTGTCAGTGGATTGAATCAAGGCATGTGAAGCGTCTGGGGTAAACCATGGAAGGCTGTGTAGGTATGTATATTTGCGTGTGTGGACGTATGTATGTACATGTGTATGGGGGGGGGGGGTTGGGCCATTTCTTTCGTCTGTTTCCTTGCGCTACCTCGCAAACGCGGGAGACAGCGACGAGGTATAAAAAAAAAAAAAAAAAATATATATATATATATATATATATATATATATATATATATATATATATATATATATATATACCCAGAGAATCGAAAACCGGTCCATCTGTGAGGCAGCCAGGTAGCCTAACCGCGGCACAAATTTCCATGAAAGAGTCCTAGTGTTACTTAAGACTTTTCTTAAGGTTCGTGCAGCTCAAGGCTACGCAACTTCCAGTAACAAGGAAGTGTAGACTCCTTTGGAGTGAAGACTTTTTTTTGACGAGACTGCACTCCCGGTGTTACAGCCTAGCCGAAGGTAAGCTCAGCATTCACTTGTGTTTTAATCTCGAGCAGGCAAAGTTTGGTAGCTCCTATACGAATACATACATATACCAACCATTAACACCACGAACGAGAGATTACTTACGACAGGGCTGTATTATGACTAATCTTGAGTTACCAAATCTAAGAAGTGTTCACAAGAAATACATAGAACTATGCAACAAATGTTAAAGCAATATATACAGAACAGCGAAGTTAACGTTACGAAGCGCTTGAAATGTATGCACAGGAACACTTGCCAAACATTTGTTTACACTTGCACGTTGCTGACAGAACAGTTTCAATGTATTGGATTTTATAAGATTTGATAATGAATTGGCGAAATTTATTTTGGTTCTAATGTATAATTTGTGTTGTTATCGCTACCCGTACCCATTTTGCCGACCAACTCCTAAGGGAGGATGAACGACTGGGTTTGAATGCGGACCGACTGCTGCGACGTTGTGCGGGCTCGAGCACAAGCGTCTCCGTGAATGCGCCACGGTCAGGAACGCGAGCCGCCACACTACTATAATTTGATTTTCGTTGGGTAAATACCTTATGAAGTTGGACGAGGCAGGTAGGGGTGGTCCATGATAGCACAAGCAACACTTAAACAACAGAACTAGCGAACAGTAGAGAGAGAGTGAGTAGCGGCAGCAGGAGCGGCGGCGGTTGTAAAAGTAGCGTAGGATCAGCAGGTACACCCCGCCACAACCTGTCGTGTTGGCACAGCCGAAGGGCAAGTCGAGTCCGAGTTGCGCCTAAACTATAAAAGCTACTGTTAAGCCAACCAACTCGGCCTCTGCCTCTCCACGAATCCGCATCTGGAGATTGTCTTGATAAAGTGAAGTTTATTCGCTTAGTTTGTTTCCTGTCTCGGGACGTTTTAAGGAAAATTTCATACCGAGTTGCTCACCAGGAAAAAGCCAATCCAATACTCCATGAATATCCTACCACCTCCCATCCCCTTGGTGTCCTTCCTTTCTCCGCCCCTCTCTCTCTCTCTCTCTCTCTCTCTCTCTCTCTCTCTCTCTCTCTCTCTCTCTCTCTCTCTCTCTCTCTCTCTCTCACACACACACACACTTGGAGAGTTCGGCGGAGTCGCTGGGCTTCGCGCAGCCCAGTCAGTCGGGTTTTTCCATTACCCTGAGTCACCTCCTTGTAATTCCAGTTCTCCTCAGTTTCCCTTGTTTTGTGGGAGACTGGTGTTTATCACGGGCTTTTATCTGTTCGGGAGAAATATTATACAGTGTCAACCTTTTTTTTTTTCTTTCTTTTTCCGGTGGTAAACCTGAAGGCACGAGAAGAAAAGAGATGTTTTGTCCAAACCGATGTCACGTGGTCAGAAAGGTAGCAAGAGTCCTGAAACAGTAACGAGGGTTTGGTCAATGGGCCACACGGTAGGCCTGAGGTTCGAATCTTTATCGCCCGAAGGTAAATCGTTATCATGATACAGCTAATTGACCAAGTTAGAGTCGGAGAAGGGCAACTCAGATGGGTTATCAGCTGCCTGGCTGGAGGGAACAAAAAGCAGTAGGTTAGGGGAATCCTTCTGAAGTTAGATGCGGGTGGCAAGTGGGATCCCCCCAAGGGCTCAGTGCTGGGGGACCATACAGTGCCTAATATATATATAAATGATTTGCTAGACATTGTTGTTTCATGCCTTAATGTATTTACTGATGATTCAAAAATGAAGGAGATGCAAGATGCTGCAAAGGGACATAGAGAAGATCAATCAGTGGTCAGAAAAATTGCTTGAAGACAGAATGGAGCTGAAACAGACCAGACGGTGAGTATATCCTAAGGTGGAAGATGTGTACTTGAGCAGGTATATGGTGCTGCTTTAAAGGGTCCAGGGGACTGAAAAAGAAAAACAAATTGGTGCCAGAACTAGGAAGGGGTAAGCCTCAGAGAGAGAGAGAGAGAGAGAGAGAGAGAGAGAGAGAGAGAGAGAGAGAGAGAGAGAGAGAACCTAACTCAATTGGAAGAGAGAGAGGAGTTAGGGGAGATTTCTCTAGAGTTCAGGACAACAACAGTCTAGAGCAGGTCTTCAACCTGAGAAGAAAGTCCAGTACAAGAACTGCTGGGAGGCCAGGCAGGAGAACACGGAGGGATGTGAGGAAGTTCCCCTTGAGCAAGAGAGTCGTGAGTCGTGGACTTGTGGAACGAAGCGGGACGAAGCGGACGTAAAGTATAGCTACGACTGGAAGATTTCAAGAGATTGTTTTGCTTTATAACAGGAAGAGGCAAGGCCCCACGGGTATAAGGCTTCCCCGTCTTTAAGCACAGACTAATACGCTATGACAAATAATGTTTAACACGTAGGCAATACTGGTGCAGTGGTAAGCGTTAGCCTGCACAGTTCTGTAAATTGGTTCGAATCCTGGACTCGTGACAATATGATAATTCGTGAGGATTAAAGGCTGCTGAATGAATGATTTCAAAACATATCTTGTTCGTCAGATGTGCATGTTAGAATGGGGGTCATAATGCAAAGAAATATATTGAGTTCATATTAATGTTTATTATAACGAGCAAATGTATGGTTTACATCATTGTGACGTGTGTTATATGGCATTGGGATAAGCTTTTGGGCATGTGTTTGAGGGGATGGATCCAATCCTGATCAGGGAACAGGAAACATTTACAGCCACGAGTTTCAGTGACCCAGTGTGGCTCAGTGATATAAGTGGAAGTATAAGAAGTTCTTAACGTCTCATTCTTGGCCAGTGTTTGGTGGAACCCTGCGTGTATAAGTGCATTACGTGAACGGAACTGAGTCCGTTAAGTGAACTTGACTAAGAGCGTTGGGTGAAGCGAACTGCCGAGGACAAAATCCTTTCAGTGAAAGTAGAATAATTTGTGATATTAGCGATCGTTCGTGGGGCATATCACAACAGGTCGACTAGCTTTTGCGAACGGCAGACCCTGACGCCTGATTTTGCCACCCATCATGAGGTACATAAGCCTTGCTTAGGATGTTTACAATCTCTAGTTAACCGGCAAAGTTTTCTGGTGGTATTATACTTATATACTTCATCTGTTTCCAGAAAAAAAAGAACGATAGATAGAAAACAATAGGCTATCCATAGGGAAAGTTTCAGTGGAATGCATAACCGGACAAAAAATGAAATCCAAGTTGATCATGGGTTGAGTGAACATGGTACACTTCAACGCGCACAGCCCCCGGTCTTCCCATCTTCCCCCCACGCACGACGACGCCATATATTGCAATCTGTTCGACTCCCTACTGCAAGCCGTCTTGGTCTTGCCGTAGCCATTGGTCGGCCCTCTACCAGAACACCCAAAAAAGGTGCTGTTCTGGTGAGCTTACTTCCTCCCTCCCTTCTCCAGTGGCAACTTAGGAACTTCACACACTAGGACAGCATCCAGTAAGAATTCAACTGTGAAGTGACGTTACTTCGTCTTGATCGACTGTTGTCATGCTATCAGCTGAAAGAACCACCCAACCTCATCTGCCCTCCCGAGTTTAGCTAGGTATATTTTTGGCGAGGCGTATATAAGGGTGGAAATATTGTGGATACATAAAAATACTGTTCAGCAGCAGGGGAGCAATCAAGTTATGACGCCCTTGTGACACAAGCAGAAAACGAAAATGGAAGTCAGGCTGGATTTGCCGAGAGAGAATGGGCTCGTTACTGAAACTGAATTTGAAGGTATTAGAACATATTACTTTTAGTTAACGTGTGTTTTGCATTAGACACTCGACTAATTAAGTTTCAGGAGCTCATTATGCGATTCTATTCAGTAGCGAGTCTTGATATAGTAAGATTAGAAAACAGAAAGGACATTAAGCTGTTTCATATTGTAGGATTAGTAGTGCCCACTGATACCGGTAGGTGGTGTTTTCAAATCTGTTATCATAAGCGATTCCCATTGTCACTTGTGTGGTTTAAAAGTTGCGGGCGTAGCTGCTTACTGGAACGACCAAAACTGCCGAGAAGCTGACTTTACTTTTATTGGTCTCCAAAGTTTATTTCTAGTAGAATTTGTCATTTGATGTATGGGCAGGGACTATAATACTTTATATATATATATATATATATATATATATATATATATATATATATATATATATATATATATATATATACACCATCCAATCCTCTTAGAACCTTTCTCAGGGAAAGTAACTTACAGAAGAGAGCAGTTCAAGTGCTTAAATATCTCATTTTCATTGTCCTCGGATGAAACTAATATGGGTCTGCCGGTATAGTTACTTTCGTTCCCTTTAGTGGTGATGCTATATCTTCAACTTATTAGAATGTTATCGAACGTTTTCCCATTGTAAATGGTTAAACTAGAAACGGAAAACGAGTTGTGTCGTCAGTGGCGGGGGAAAAAATGAATAAATGGTTTAAGATCCTTGCCATGGCTTCAAATAGTCTCGAACCGTCGCCGTTTACCATAGTCAATGGACCATGTCTTGGTTATGACTTCTTAGATTCCTCACGGTTACTGAAGTATTCGCTTCCTTCTGACGTTCACGTTCACGCATATCTCTTACATTTTCTTTTTTGCGTACTTCTTTATTAGAAAACAATCATTTATTTACTTTATCGTTCGACCATTTTGGCTTAGTTTTGGAAAATGACAAGTTCCCTCTACTTCTTTGAATGTTTTACTGGGGCTTTTCTAAACTACGCCCATATCGTTTTCGCTGATGGTATCATCTCATAACTGCTTGTCAAGAGCAATGCAAAGATCACTGAAATTTACGTCTATTTTTTTTTTTTTTTTTTTGCGACTTTACGTTGACCAGCATTGCGAGAGGGGTTCAGAGGTAGCAAAGTAATTTACCCGTGATCACTTGTACAAAGCTTTCCTCCTACGTCAGCATTATATAACTAGAACTAAATCTAATACGTTCTTGTCATAGGTAGGTTTCACAACGAATTGTGTTAGGGAACTGTCAAACGGGTTTAGGTACAACCGATTCTCGGAAATACTAGGAAAGAATCTCCCCTTCTAGACACTAGTATAGTAAAAATCTCCCGCTATAATTGAATCCTGTTTATTAAAATTTTCCGATAACTGGTCATAGAATTTTCGTTTTTCTATGGTGTCTGTGCGAGAGGCCTGTACAATAACCTTACTGATTTTTATTATGATTATTTTTCATTTCCACAAAGGCAGAATTTGTATTATACACAGCTACAACGTCTTTCAGAACACCGCGTACTTTATTTCCCTTATGTCTGTTAGTGTGTAACCTGGAACTGCGTGTTCGGGGAGGACATTTCTATTATCAAACATGTAACCAAGATTTAGAGACACTTGAGGACACCATAATTTTTTTTCTAGTGCAAATAGCCTCTTGGAAAACTCGTTTCGTTCAGTATACGGGATTTTCTGATGCGTGATTGAAGCTTATTTGCAAGAATTACGTACGAAGGGATAGAGCGCGCGAGCAAGCCTGGGGTTCTGGTTCGTCAGCAAGTGATGAGGTGATGGAACGAGAAACGCGGAGCGGACTGTGAGGGAACCGAACAGGGCTAAGCGGTAGATAACAGTGGGCGGTCGAATATCAGATCCTCGGGCTATTCTTGTTGACACTGGCTCGTATCAGGTTTTATTCTGCCAAAACCAACGACAACAAACTACATAACTCGGTCGTAACGTGTGTGCATAATATGGAATTGTTCGTGAAACTACCGGCCTGTCGTTCTACTATACTTTTCACACCCAGACGACCTGTAGAGATAAATACCTAAAGCTTCTACCAAAAGAATAAATCTATGGAGGTCAAGGTCTTTGGAAAGCAACCCTCTTGATCCAGGCCAGGTAGTTAGGCTGGTGGATGTTGACGTAGAGTCCAGGGTAGTCCTTGTGGCCACAGCCATAGCCACGGGACACGATGCCAGCCAAGGTGTAGCGCCAAGCTGAGTTGAGGTACACGATGGGTCCGCCGGAGTCACCCTGGCGGAGGAATACCAAAAGGGGCAAGATTACCAACACCGCCTCTCTTGCTCTACCTTATACACAACAGAGGGAAGCACGCGTTGTTTAGTTTTACTCTCGGCAGCAAAGGGAAGGATGGAAATTTGATCTGATATCCGAGAACATGAAGCTATTTCACTTATACACTTAAACATAGCAAGGGGAAGGAAGCTAGGCTACTACTCTCACACGCTATTACACAAGATCAAGAATGTATCTCGGCTTCTCAGCACAGTGCCACAGTGGAATCAGAACCTTCTAAGAGAACTTGGGATCATCTGGTGCTATTAACAGTCCTCATTCAGTCCAACAGATTACAACCTTCAGTACACAAATATCGGCAGTGATCCATACAACGACAGCGTCCAAGTGCAGTGTTTGGACATTGATAAATAATTCATTACCTGACAGGCGTCTCTGCCTCCATTTGGGTCTCCTGCACATATGGTCTCGTCACTAATGCCCCGAGGCCACGACTTTCTGTACTCACGAAGGCTGGAGTAACTCGCGTCACATCTTGAAGAAGGAAACACCGTCACATTCACCTCCTGTAGTATTGAGCTGGGGAAGCCATCTGAGGATCACAGGGAGAAGACGATTATTAAAGAGTGCTTGGAACACACCATTCTGTGGTTCTTCCTGGTAATGACTGATCATGATGGCGATGCACAAAACAAGAAATCGATTGATTACTGTACGTAATTTTCCCTTTTCCCGTTCGTGCTGAACTGATTTCTTTTTCCCTTGTAATCATAGCCATAGTTATGCATTCGAAGTAGTACTATTAACACAGCAGATGCTCTGTCGTTTAGATTATTTCCGGTAAATGGCCTCTCAAAACCAAAGGCATTTTTTTAAGCATACAAAGAACGGTTTCGATGAATGTAGCTAAAGACTCGTACTGTATATATATATATATATATATATATATATATATATATATATATATATATATATATATATATATATTTTAATGATACATTGCGCTTTGCATTTGAGGAAGCCACACTATTGATCATTTGGTAAGTTTTGTGAGCCTGATACAAAAACAGGGCTTTTTATTAGCCGCTCCTTCCCAGACCTTATAATTGCAGCTTATCAATGCAATAGTCGAGACGAATTCATAATCGTAAGGTGTCCACAACCCTTCGGGAAATTAGGATGTGCGCAACTTGCCAGGAGTGCACGAACGTTCAACTCTTACCATACAGTGCTAACAGCTTAATCAGTCTGGCTTGACTAAAGATACTAGCTAGATCTTCTCTCGTTGAGTCCTGGGCTGTTATATTTTTTGAAAGATTTCAGAGCAAGGAGTAGTTCATTTATAGAAATATGATCACAGTGTGGACCTCCATTTTTGGCATCTATTCTGTGCCGATCCTGGCGTCTGCATTGCAGGAAACGCTGATCGTAAGCGGCTACAGCTAACAATGCGTTCGATTTTTTTTTTCATTATTTGCCGGTAGTTGTAACTATGTCAGTCTGGGTCCTCGATATAATGCCGCCTTCTTCAGCGAACAATCTTGCTGGTTTGTATCATCCTGGATCAAGACGTGACTGATGAGGGGTGCGTGTCCCTTGTTCAGATTTTGATGCCTAGCCACCGTCAAGGAGTCCCTAACTGTAATTCTGATTGTTCTTGCCTGAGTAAGACCTGTTTTGTTTGTTGGCAGAGAACTTTGATCAGGGGGGACACCTTGTCGAAAATCACGTATCTCCTATTTACGTTCTCGCGATGGAATTCGATAGCCAGTTGTCCACGAAGGAGCTCTTGTGTTTTGTGGAAATTTGTATCATAGGAACAGAAGCCTCATCGACCATTGAGAAATGGTACGGGTTACACTGTAGACTTTCGTATATATATTACCTACGAATATATCCAGGACGGTCCGACTTGCGAAAGACAACCACACTTGTTTCCTTTAGTTAAAGCTAGACGAAGTGATTTGTGAAAATATCGCAATGGAAAGACAGATTGGGAAGGTGATGTTTCCCATGGAGTCGTCATAAGTAACCCCGTTCAGTATATCTGGGAATGACAAAAGGTAGGGCTGTGGCAATGCCAGCCACACACTCGTAACCTCGCATCCTGGAAACGGAGAGAGAAGAGATTGGTCCATAGAGAGAGAGAGAGAGAGAGAGAGAGAGAGAGAGAGAGAGAGAGAGAGAGAGAGAGAGAGAGAGAGCTATGCTAAGACAAGATGCTTAAAGGAAATCTTCCTTCGTTAGGGTCATACTTGAGTTGGTTGTTTAGCCTGTCAACGTAAAGCTACAACCACCGACCGATAAAATCCTGTTACCGTCACCAGGTGTTGATAAGGTGGATTCCAAGCTCATGTACACTCGCTATCATATACGCGTGGCTCATTCTGTACGACACTGTCGTTTGGTTGGGCTTTAAGGGATTTACTAACTACCTACATCCACCAACCGAAATGATATTTAACCATCAAGTGTTATGGGTGATTTAAGACTACACACAACCTCTGTGTGTGTGTCCCTTGCATGACTTAGTGGGTTTGTTGGGTTTAACGGCCAGCGACTCATGAGGAAGGTCATTAGGCTTGGTGCATGACTTGCTTAGTTTGAGCGGTGTAATGGCCAGCGACCTTGGTGCGTGATGTAACAACATGCAGAGGTTTTACAAAGAATGGGTACAACAAAACACTAACACTCAAGGAAAATAAATATGATTCAGCTTCCTTTTGTTGCTGTAAATGGCTCGGCATTAATGTCTTAAGCAATATATATATATATATATATATATATATATATATATATATATATATGCAAACTTGCAGGACAAACTGTGAAGCTGTGTAACTGACCGTATAAGGTGTTGCCCCAGCCAGTTAAAGTGACTTCCTGCCCCGTTACGTCAGTGTTAGCATCTTTTCCCCAAGGCAGACACACGGGACTTATATACTTCTGAAAACGAGAAACTATATATTAGCTATGTGTAATGAGATGAATATATTATTTCTCCTATCATTAACTTCACTCCCAATTTTCACTATATGTGTATATGAATGTGTATGTATGTGTATATGTATTTTTTTAGTTGAATTTCTAGGAATATTTTAATCTATCAAGAATGCTGAATAGTCTTAAAAGCTCCAGTGCTTGGCTCATAAGCCTGAATTTTATAATCCAGTCCAATTTTCACTGGATGAATTTGGTACATACAGCCTGACACGAAAGGCGTCAGAATCAGCAATAACTCGGTCAAAACAGTGTGCATTGTTGTACACTAAAAATTCGGAAGAACGAGAAATCATTATCAGTGGACTAACGTGTTGACCACGAGTTGGTATTAAAAGAGTTCTGGCATTTTTGTATTATCACTTCCTCGGTAACATACACAGGCTCAGAAGTTGATAAGTATTAACCTCACAAACTACAGATTCTTTTGATTCTAAACAAAGGAACTTCACACTGAACGTTGAAGATGTCGGAGTTTGTTTATCCCAATATCGTCCAGTGTCGCTGCGGTAAATGTTTTAAGTGACGACTTGCTCGTAAGGAGAGGACAGGAAAGCGAACATAGCTTTATTGGTATATTCACATGCAACTTAAAGGCAACAAAAGTTGTGAATTGGAGTCTCTGGTAACTTGAACCAGACAAATAGGCGAACTGACCTTCAGCGTGACCTTCGTGTCCAGCCTCAAGAGAGCCAGGTCGTGGTAGGCTTCGGGGTGGGAGTAGTCGGGGTGCAAGACGGTCTCGGCTATGCTGTAGTCCTCATGATCTGCGCCGTCGAAGTTGTCGTAGTAGTCGTGTTCCCCAAGACGCACGATATCAGGTACCCTGAAGTGATGGTTGCACAGATTTTGTGAGCTATAATCCTCTATATGATGATGTATCGGTAAATTCATACCCATAAATAGGGATACTATAAAGATTGTGAGGAGGGAAATGTAGGGCGTAAGTAGAATATTATAGGTCATCCGTCATATGCCGAGTGGCTAGGATGATATAACTTCAACAACAACAACAAAATCTGAACGAGTTAGTGAGGGAGGAATGGTGGGATTGTTTTGGTGCAGGTGGCAGGTAGCGATGGTGGCGAGGCTTGTGGTGTGGGATGAGGTTCAGATGATGCCTGGGTTGAGTTGGGGTGATCAGTATGTGTTGAGCGCCTTTTCGAAGGTGATATCAGTGGGATGGAAGATGATCTTGTATGCTTTTGTATCTCATTTTTTGTAGCTTTTGTTGTGTTGTGAAGAGCGGGAAAGGTTGAGTTGTATCAGTAAAATGAAAATTACGAACATATTTTGAATTAGGATGCAGGCCAGTCCAAATGTCCTGAGTCGAAGAGGAATGTAGAAATAATAGATTAAAGATTTGTTACTGATGTGTTTCATCCAACCTGGTGTGTTGTGTTAACCAAAAGCTTATTGGACAGCACAAGCTGGAGGGGAGTGGGGCTAAATGAGACAGCAGTAGACGGGACATGGATGGAAGAAAGAACCTAGTCTTTGGGCAGTGTTGTACATGAGAGGCAAGCAGCTACACAAGCAATCTGCCAACTCGTACGAAATGATATTGAAAAGATCATTTGTTGGTTCACCCATTGTTTAGCGTGCAAATGCAAACCAAGCGACAGACGTATGAATATGATGTAAATTCCCCGACATTTAGGCTTAATAGAGGCGTAGGCTTTTTACGACAGCTGCATCGCGGTTACATCTATATGTTGAGCATATCACAATGCACTGCGTTTGTTTTCGTCCGCTACACACGTGCTGACTAGTTCGATGGTTGATTAAATCTGTCTGCCTTAGCTATAGCAACAAGGTTCTATGTAGATTATGTCTTCAAATCTGAAATGAAATACTGACATCATAAAAAAGTTTTGCTTAAAAAAAAAAGGCCTCTGAGGAGGCATAACACTTCTGGGACACTTGCTCAAAATTCAAACCCGCCATGCTCTCACACCCAAGCCGTCATGATAGATAGGTTAAATTACAGTTTTAGATGAACTAATTTACAAGCACACTCTTTTCCTCAAAACAAAAATTGCTTTCTGGCACTACAAATCACAAAGCAATAGGTTGTCAGCTACTACAAATCGCTTGAAGCCAAACTTAAACAAAACTTGTTTTACGAACTGTTGGGGAATAGTCAAAAGGGGTGATGTCATAGTTTGTTTTAAAAACAGGCAACATGATTAACTATATATCAACTGTGGAATTCGCTAGCTCTCTATCACTGGGATATTTAATTATTAATCACATCATGGGCAAAATCTACCATCTCCACTCGTCCAGTCTTCCAGTCCTCTCCTAGCCTTCCCATCAACCTTCGCCTAGTGCATTTCGCTGCCCTTATTGTGGTAGGATGACCGTACTGGGGTCGGATAATTTTCGTCAGAATATACAGGGCATTTTTTTTTAACAGAACGCTGGCAGTATACATGACTTTTCAGTACCCCTGCTAACGCATTGAATGGCCTCATGTGTTTACTGCTTGTGTGTCACGGGGAGAATGTTTTACAATCGTGTTGCTTCGTCTATTAACCTTCTCTTCCCTCTTTGATTGTAGTATGTAAAGATTTAGTTAGCATAGGATTAAATATAATTCCTCATGCATTTCTGCTATTAGATAGGTAAAAAAAAATATATAAGGTTTGCACATGCATGTATGCAATTTATCTTTCATTCCCAAAATAAGCTTCAGCTTCCTCCCTTCTACAAGTTACGTAAAGATAAGGATTTGTCACTTACTTTCGGAGGAAACAGTGTAGGGCAGAGAGAACCCACTGGTCGTTGATGAGAACACCGCCACAGAACCAGTCGATGCCCGAAAGGTCTTGTCTCCCTAGCAGCGCCTGTTGAGACGAAAGGTGACGGCAAATGTTTCACTGATTCTTATGTCTCTTGTATGTCATACTGTCCATCATCTGTCTATTGTTTTTTTTTTAACTTATTTTCTTTTTAAAGCGATGGGTAATGTCTCATTCTCAAGCTTTTATGTATCCTTAACTTACCGCTGGTGTCGAGGTGTGAACAAGTTCGGTCTTCCGTCAGGACAGTTCATGATATTCACATTGCACACCAAGTTGAAATCATTAGGCGAGAGAGAGAGTCTACTTTGCATTCACCCTTGGAAGCCTCGCCCACACAAATGACGCCAGTATAAATAATACACTACTCGTCTTCATCTCGCCAACTTCCGTAGTACAAACAGCATTTGGCTCTCTGACTACTTCCACATCTGTATTCTTTATTGTCTTCCCCTCGTACTTTTTTAACAGCTGTGCTTTAGATCATGCTCACTAGCTTCACATCTGCCATAGACGTCTAACTGCATGCCTGTACCATGTCAATTTTTTTTCGCTTTTCATAACTTTTGCGTATTGGTGACATTGCATGACACTGAAACGCTCCCATGCTTACACTGTTCACTCGTTAATTTCGGGTCAAACATTACCCTCACTATAAAAGCTGTAAAATTAATTAGTCTTCCATGCATAAGCGAAGACAAAAAATGAATTGATAAATGAATAAATCTCAAACTCAATCCTATCCTTTTCATCTAATGTTCATTAATATATATATATATATATATATATATATATATATATATATATATATATATATATATAGCAAGTTCTTAACCTTTCATCTTTTCAGTACAATATTCATTTAGCCTCAGTCCTCCTGACCCCGTAACCTTATTCCTTTACCTCCACGTTCGTTAATTTTTTCTTTCGTGTAATATCTGTTGTTACGTACCCTCTTCCTCCTGTACATTTCACCTTCCCTCTTTACCACAAGCAAATACACTTTAGCTAAACTTGACTTAAACTAGTACATCCAAGCATATGAACACACCCTGATACACCCTAACATACGTAGCACATTAGCCAGTCTCGCATGCACGTTTATATGTATATATATAAAGTAACGAGATAATTATACACGAACATATATAATATCCCGTTTTTATGAAAATATTTAACTTTATGTAGTTTCTGTGACTGTATACCCCATGTAAGGCTGGGTTTTCCTCTAATTGTAATGCATCGCCAACCACGTAATCAAACACGACGCTGTCACAAGAGAGGTAGCCTCGCTTCCACCACGGACCCAGTCACTTCCATTCTCACACGACTTCTATTGCAGTCTCCTTCCAGGTTGTTTATGAATATGGTTTTACTGAGAACGATAAACTAAGCTGAAAGGAACACGTCAGCGCTATCATTTTTATTTACTTTTCTCAAGACTACACCTTTCCCTCCTGCGTCAGAGCTCATGAACAGCTACACAACTTTTATTCTCTTTGATCTAGGCCTTTACCTCTCCTGCCTTGCTTTCCCTCCTCTTCTTGGTCGACCACAGAAAAGGGGCAGCGAATGTGCTGGAAGGACAACATCTCAAGCAGTTGAGAATATCGTGAATTGAAGCCAGACGACTGTTTTATACGCCTTTCTCTCCGTTCCTCTCTATGTGGCGCCAACGTTCATATGAATTCTGTGTGCTTTCGGCTTTAACCTTCAGAGAAATCAGGAAAGCGTAAACTGTTATCGTTAAATTTACGAACCATCCAAGGCCAAGCGCTTTTATTGGCTGGCACTCCGCCAACTGCTGCAAAGATTCCTTGCTCCTGCAGGACTGCAATTTCTTCGTATAATTTGTCTACCGCCTCTTGGGGAATCCCGGGGCGAATGGTGGGCTGGTGTTGGCTCGCGGCGTCCGCCGTCCGATTGGGAATCTCCGGCCGTAGGATCTGAGCTTTTTCGGGGATCCATTCTTGTAGGATCACAGAATTCTGGGGGTTTTCTCCACATTCTGTAAACCATAGGTCAAGTCACTTAGTAAGATGATTCAATGATACTGTTTAGGTGGTGTTGATAAGACTTCGTTAGCTGATACTGACGAGACTTCTGATGTGTTATGATAGAACGAATATAGCAGGATATTGTACCAGCTGATTTTACAATTATAGAAGCAATTATAGAATTATTGAATATAATAGAATTATTAGCAGGAATTATTTTTTTAATTTGTACATATGAACTGTTTATTTACCAACTGAAGGCCAAATGGTCACTCACCAAAGTTGACGATGGGTGTAGAGGCGTCCACATCATCTACAATATTCAACCCTTAGTTAGTCACAACAGTTGTAGTGGATGATAGAGATATATTCCATCCTCAACTCTCCTTCCACTACATAATTAAACTTTAATGATAAGTATGTAACATGTGTCTCTATGCTGCCCCACACTAACTCCCAAATGATGATAGGTTTGTAACATGTGACTCTGTGCTGCCCCTCACTAACTCCCGTAAGACAAAGGTTACTGTGGTAATGTCGGCCTCCACTTCCGTCTACTGTCATTTCCCTCTGGTTACGTTATGATGTTACTCTTTCTGGTGGCGTGTGTCAGTCTTGCTAATGTCTGGAGGCAGGTGTCACCCCTGCTGCTGCTGCTACTGGGTCATTATCATGTCAGTATTTCTTGGTTCTGTGAAACTGTCAGGTGTCGTCACGTACCGTGTCAGTTAACATTATTTCATCGAGTGTTACTGGTCCTATGTAGTTCTTATTCTTAATTCCTACGTTACCTTACGTAAATAGTGAGTACCATTACGTATAGTTTTTAGACAGACCACATTGACAATACTTCATTAGAGAAAAGTACTTAAATTCTATTTATTTTTATTCTTTTTATGTTCATTGTAGAAAAAAAAATGTCGATATAGTCAGACTATATTGGAAGCCTTACATCTTTAACCTCCATTTGTCATAAAGACTTACCTTCAGAGATAGGACAGCAGACGATAGGAATATCTCCATCGAATCCACAGTGGTCTGGAGGGGTGTGGTGGACGGTGTTGAGAACACCCGGGCAGGAGTGGATGTCGACACACTGGCCCCGCCCTCCACTCCGCGTCTCACAATCGACCGTTTCGTCTTCCGGGAAGACGGTATCTAAAACGACGGTGAT
Source organism: Panulirus ornatus (assembly GCF_036320965.1). Taxonomy (NCBI): domain Eukaryota; kingdom Metazoa; phylum Arthropoda; class Malacostraca; order Decapoda; family Palinuridae; genus Panulirus; species Panulirus ornatus. The sequence goes on from NC_092255.1 coordinate 16,469,383, forward strand.
TTACGTCAGTTAACTGTGGTGGTGAAGGACAGTCGAGTGAGTCAACCACTTGCACTCTAGTTTTTTTTATTTTCTTAGTTTCATATCCCTGCAACTGACATAGTTCGTTGGTCTGGTACTACAGTAGGTTATTGGTTTTGGATATCGGGAATCGAAGGAGTGAAATGAACAAGATTACAAAATTTGATATGTGGACATCTGTCGTTTCTCACGCAGTTTCTGTGCTGTAATAGATTGCAGATTAAAGAAAAACTGATCAAATAAATCGTGAGCGAGATGTACGAAAGCCAACTCGAACACACACACACACACACACACACACAGACGTAATCTTCATTGATAGATGTTGCCAGACTACATCAAAAAGGGTTCGAATGATGACATTATAAACGAATTTTTTATTTTTCTATTTCATGTAAGGAGAAGAATATTGCCCTTTATCTTCCCGTGTATCAAAATAAGTGTCATCAACAGACTGTCGTCAGCTTAGATTATCCGATGGAGCGTAGATTAATTGACCTCTGCGGGGGCGAGTGTCGAAGCTGGGGCGCGTGTTGGTAGTGGGCCAACGTTCCGATGAACGGGTTTTAGTTCGTGGTGGTGTGTGAGGAGATATACTAATTTAGATTTATATGTAAATAAATGAATATATATATATATATATATATATAATATTTTTTTTTTTTCTTTCATACTATTCGCCATTTCCCGCATTAGCGAGATAGCGTTAAGAACAGAGGACTGGGCCTTTGAGGGAATATCCTCACCTGGCCCCCTTCTCTGTTCTTTCTTTTGAAAAAAAAAAAAAAAAAAACGAGAGTCCACGGGGAAAATGAAATACGATAAGTTCCCAAGTGCACTTTCGTGTAATAATCACATCATCAGGGGAGACACATGAGAGAAATATAAGTCGGTTGATATACATCGAAGAGACGAAGCTAGGACGCCATTTGGTAAACATGCGATTGTCCGAGACACACACACACACATACACACACGCACACATATATATATATATATATATATATATATATATATATATATATATATATATATATATATATATATATATATGTGTGTGTGTGTGTGTGTGTGTGTGTGTTTATGTATGTATGTATGTATGAAGAATGACATAGAGGCTGGAGAAGTTGGGATTGTCTGAATATCTCGAGAAAAGGATTGACAGCGTTGCTGACTTGTTGATTGGTTAGTTATGATTTTCATTGTGTATAAGCCGTCACGGGGAGGTGCCTAAGGACTGGCGGAATGCTTGTGTATAGTGGCGTTGCTATAAAGGCATAGAGGACTAAAGTGTGATGAGTGTACGTGTTTTGTATGGAAGAGTAAGGTGATTGGAGAGGGTGGTGGCATGCACAGGGAAGTAGAAGGGGATGTGTGTCGGGTGTTTTTGCCTTTTAAGAGTTTTTTTTTAGAGTAATACATAAACAGAAAGATTTCCATGTAGAGCTGGATAAGGCATGCGTTACAGATGATAGAGACGCAACGAACAGTTAATTCACCTCCCAGTCCTCTCCACCATCACTCGCACACCGGAGACTAGCTCCTCACTCCAATAATTCCTCCTCCCTCCCCTCGCATTTACCCTCATCACCACCTCATCCATGAACAGATTGAATAGCCATAGTGACATCACACACCCTTGAGGCAGACCCACCTTCACTTGGAACAACTCGCCTTCCCTCCCTCCATTCCTACCTACTGACACGCGTGCCTTAACACACTCAAGTAAGACTCCTCACTGCTTCGAGCAGTTTGCCTCCCACACTATGTGTCTGGAACCACAAGGCATCTGCATGAATCCTATCGTACGCTTTCACCAGATTCATAACTTCCGTATAGAATTCCCTCCTCTGATTTTTTTTTTTCCCACTCAAGTTCATCGGAGTAAACACTTGATCCACACATCCTTAACTACAGCTGAAACTTTTTTTTTTTTCCTATTCATTCTGATGTTTGTGCATCGCACCATCCCGGTCACCACAACCTCTCATTTACTTCTGTGTCCCGTGCCTTTATGTATAATGGTACGAAACACGTTATCTGCCAGTCCTCAGCCACCTCATCTTGACCCTTCGTAGACACTGAAAATCTTGACTAACAGGTCAGCAACATCGTCACCCGCTATTTTGATACATTCAGCGGCAAACCCATCCACCTCAGCCGCCTTCACAGTATCTCTTCAGAAAAACTTTTGCCACGACGACTCTCATGAGTATTCAGTATTGCCTCCACGTGCCAAGAATCACACATACGCCACCCTATTGTTTAACACATGCAACAGAACTTCATAATACTTGTTCCATCTTTTTACCTTTGCCTTGTCTGTTGCCACTTTCTTGTCTGCTCCCCTTACTGATATATAATCATCCCTGGGGATAGGGGAGAAAGAATACTTCCCACGTATTCCCTGCGTGTCGTAGAAGGCGTTTAAAAGGGGAGGGAGCGGGGGCTGGAAATCCTCCCCTTCCGTTTTTTAATTTTCCAAAAGAGGGAACAGAGAAGGGGGCCAAGTGAGGATATTCCCTCTAAGGCTCAGTACTCTATTCTTAACGCTACCTCGCTAACGCGGGAAATGGCGAATATGTATTGTGCAAATGACTGGGAGATGTATAAAAGAAAGAGTCAAGAGGTCAAGAGAAAGGTGCAAGAGGTGAAAAAGAGGGCAAATGAAAGTTGGGGTGAGAGAGTTAAATTTTAGGGAAAATAAAAAGATGTTTTGGAAGGAGGTAAAGTGCATGAGACAAGAGAACGTATGGGAACATCGGTGAAGGGAGCAAATAGGGTGGTAATAACAAGTAGTAGTGAAATGAGAGGGAGAGGGATCGAGTATTTTGAAGATTTGTTGAATGTGTTTGATGACAGAGTGGCAGATATAGGATGTGTTGTGCGAAGTGAAAGGGTCAGGGACAATGATTTGATAAACAGAGAAGAGATAGTGAAATCTTTGCGAAAGATGAAAGCCGGCAAGGCGGCGGGTTTGGGTGGTATTGTTGTGGAATTTATCAAAAAAGAGGTTGACTGTGTTGTTGATTGGTTGGTGAGGATATTCACCGTATGTATGGTTCATGGTGAAGTGCCTGAGGATTGGTGGAATGCATGTATAGTGCCACTGTACAAAAGCAAAGGGGATAAAGGTGAGCGTTCAAATTAGGGAGGTATAAGTTTGTTGAGTATTTCTGGGAAATTATATGGGAAGGTATTGATCGAAAACTTAAGGCATGAACAGAGCACCAGATTGGGGAGGAGCTGTGCGGTTCAGAAGTGGTAGAGGAAGTGTGGATCAGGTGTTTGCTTTGAAGAATGTATGTGAGAAATACTTAGAAAAGCAGATGGATTTGTATGTAGCATTTATGGATCTGGAAAAGGCAGATGACAAAGTTGATAGAGATGCTTTGTGGAAGGTATTAAGAGTATATGGTGTGGGAGGTAAGTTGCCACACCAAGTTGCTAGAAGCAGTGAAAAGTTTTTATTGAGGACGTAAGGCATGTGCTCGAGTAGGAAGAGAGGAAAGTGAATGTCGGCTTGCAGCAGGGGTGTGTGCTGTCTCCATGGCTGTTTAATTTGTTTATGGATGAGGTTGATAGGGCGGTGAATGCAAGTTTTGGAGAGAGGGGCAAGTATGCAGTCTGTTGTGGATGAGAGGTCTTGGGAAGTGAATCAGCTGTTCGCTGATGATACAGCGCTGGTGGCTGATTCGGGTGAGAAGCTGCAGAAGCTGGTGACCAAGTTTGCTAAAGTGTGTGAAAGAAGAAAACCGAGAGTGAATGTGAATAAGAGCAAGGTTATTAGGTTCAGTAGGGGTGAGGGACAAACTATGGGGAGGTAAGTTTGAAAAGAGAGAAACCGGAGGAAGTGAAGTGTTTTAGATATCTGGGAGTGGATTTAGCAGCGGATGGAGCCATGGAAGCGGAAGTGAGTCACAGGGTGGGGTAGGGGGCAAAGGTTCTGGGAGCGTTGAAGAATGTGGAAGGCGAGAACGTTATCTTGGAGAGCAAAAATGGGAATGTTTGAAGGAATGGTTGTTCCAACAATGTGATATAGTTGAGGCATGGGCAATAGATAGGGTTGTGCGGAGGAGGGTGGATGTGTTGGAAATGAGATGTTTGAGGACAATATGTGGTGTGAGGAGGTTTGATCGAGTAAGTAATGAAAGGGTAAGAGAGATGTGTGGTAATAAAGAGTGTGGTTGAGAGAGCAGAAGATGGTTTATTGAAATGGTTTGGTCACATGGAGAGAATGAGTGAGGAAAGATTGACAAAGATGATATATGTGTCAGAGGTGGAGGGAACAAGAAATGGGAGACCAAATTGGAGGTGGAAGGATGGAGTGAAAAAGATTTTGAGCGATCGGGGTCTGAACATACAAGAGGGTGAAAGGCGTGCAAGGAATAGAATGAATTGGAACGATGTGGTATAACGAGATCGACTTGCTGTCAATGGATTGAACCAGGGCATGTGAAGCGTCTGGGGTAAATCATGGAAAGTTTTTTGGGGCCTGGATGTGGAAAGGGAGCTGTGGTTTCGGTGCATTACGCATGACAGCTAGAGACTGAGTGTGAACGAATGTGGCCTTTGTTGTTTTTTCCTAGCACTACCTTGCGCGCACGCGTGGGGGAGAGGGGGGGTCATTTCATGTATGGCGGGGTGGCGGTGGAATGGATGAAGGCAGCATGTATGAATATATATATATATATATATATATATATATATATATATATATATATATATATATATATATATGTATGTCTGTATACGTTGAAATGTATAGGTATGTATATGTGCGTGTGTGGGCGTTTATGTATATAAATGTGTATATGGGTGGATTGGGCCATTCTTTCGTCTGTTTCCTTGCGCTAACGCAGGAGACAACGTCAAAGTATAAGAAAAAGAAAAAAATATATACATCAAATTCAGTGATAGTTTCAGTCAGTATACGAGGATAACTTTTCGCTGTATAGAAAACCATCATTTCGCTGTTTCTGATTGTACTGCTACCTTGAAATTGATGTAGCCATATTGAAAAAAAAGAAAAGTGACTGGGTTATATGTAATAGTATATTAATGTTATGAATTTGAAATTTCACAGAGAAAAAAAGAAATATTGACGACTCTTGTTTTACGGTACGAAACCGAGTTTAACGAAACTGACTTGCGTTGACCGTGCGCTACACTGCATTGGCGGTATGCACTCAGTCGAATCTGCGTTCTGCCCACAGTAGCTATCTATGTAGCACTGGTCATACATTCCTTACCCGGAGTCTGTGTGCTGCTGGTCATATACAAATGGAGTATATATTCTCTCTCAGGCCCCTGTGCTGGCTATAGTAACCGTGTGTGTTCATTGTATACCGTTCTAGGCCACAGTGTCCGTGTATGCAAGCACTGTTTTGGGCAACTTTCACCATACTCACCCCCAGGCCATGTGTGGACACCAACAACCAACACAACCACTACAAGCAACAAGAGCAACACTGGTGAACGACCAACCATGTCCCCACCGAGATTCACAACACAACTGAATTATAAAACTCGTCCTGGGAAGGTGTCGTTACAACGCCGGTTGCCATGTCGTCATATCTCAATTATATAGTTCATTTTAGCAATAATTATAGGGTTCCTTAGATGTCATGTCTTACGTACAGCATAGAACTGGACTAGGATGTAACGGTACTAAGAAAATGCTGGGAGTACATAACGAATAAAGGCAAGAGTTAGATTGTCAATACCGCGTAAAGCACCCTGGAACGATTAACTGAAATTTTGGAGAATCTTTTGTGACAATATATAGATTTAAAAAAAAAAAAAAATCCGCGAAGATAGTGCTAAGCTTAGCAAATGAACCGAGAGCAAGAGAAAACATCAACAATGTGCTGAAGGAATGAACGCGTTTTGCTCCGCCCACACTTCACTACACTCTCGTACTTGTCTCTGGAAATTATAACGTTTGTAACCTTGGCAAAACCTGCATTTCCGAAGAGACAAAAAATTACTGGGAAGCCACCTTGTGTGTATGTGTAACTATATTACTTTTGCTGTGGACAATAGTTACTAAAGACCGAAAAGTAAAAGAAGAGAAAAGATAATGTGTATCGCTTACGAAAATGCTAGCTCTTTAGAACCGCAGGTGAGGGCTTCAACCTCTCTCAAGGTCCTGCTTTCCCTCGCCATCCACAAATTTCTAGAAATCATTTAGCCTTTATCATATATATATATATATATATATATATATATATATATATATATATATATGTGTGTGTGTGTGTGTGTGTGTGTGTGTGTGTGTGTGTGTGTGTGACACTCAAGAAATCCTAACGAATAACAGAACTGTAAATTTAGAAAGTCTGAAAGACGGTACTGGGTACGATGACCGGTTAGGGTGGTGTCTTCTAGGCTAACGGACGAATGTGAACACACACACACACACACACACACACGGACCTTCGCGGTGTATCGGTTAGCGTTACTGACCGTCATGTATGCAAGGGCCGCTTGGAAACAAACCGGTATGAGGTTCGAATCCTGGTCGCGGCACCCGGTCCACAGTCCACAAAACTGTTCATCCTCCTTGTCGATAAAATGGGTGTTTGGCGCAAGCCAGGGTATGTGTGTGTGCATATGATGCCTACATAGGTGTAAAAAAAAAAAAAAAAAAAAAAAAAGAAATTGGTACATATGAACATATTTAAGAGACTGGGCAACATAGTGTGGTTATCACATACATAGTATGGGAAAGTTCCTCCACGAGTATAAGACTTCCTTCCCCCGAACAGTAGCACAGATTGAAATTACACTTTTTTTTTCTTTTTTATTCACAGCGGTACACTGGAGTGGGTGAAATATCTATTGCTGCACAGGATAAGTGAAAAGCCAATTTCAAAGTTCTCTTATGTTTTCCAAGACCTCTTCCCCATCTCTTTTTTTTTTTCCTAGAGAAGTCACGAAAAATAAACTGAAACATGTGCGTCTGTCTATTCCAAGGAAGAGCCGTGTGGATTTGGATTTGCCCACTGCAGTCTTAAAAAGGGCCGCGTCAAAGCAAAGGTGTTGAGCATCGCGATGCCTTAAGCCTCCAATAGGATAGGATCTCCCGTATATATTTATCTTCTCTGGACATAAAAAAAAAAACAGCAACAACAGCGTTCCTTTAGGTAATCCCTCAAATATTATTGATGTCCACTATACAGTGAATGTGTCTTCTGCACATCGTACGGATGCAAATAATTCCAGTACATATAGTAAGATGAAATCCAAAGATTATTATCAGTAATTCTTTTTCTCGAGGTTGCAATTTTTTGAGGCGCCCTTCCTTCAGAAGGCGACCTTCTTGATCCACGCGAGGTAAGGCGGGTAACGGAGGTTGACGTAGAGGCCAGGGAAATCCTTGAGGCCACAGCCATAGCCACGGGACACTATGCCAGCCAAGGTGTAGCGCCCAGACAAGCCCCGGGAAACGATAGGTCCGCCAGAGTCACCCTGGGGGAAAAGGAACTTGATATTAAAAGCTTGACAACACACGGGTACGTAGCTAGTCCTTTCGTATAGGTCAAGAGAGAGAGAGAGGCCAGCCCTGCCATTATGATATACTGATTCTGTGAACACCAACCACAGATTATTCAGTCTTTGGAGAGAAATGGAGAAATCTGTTTGCCCACAGATCCTAAAGCCGAGATAAGACTATGTTTCTCTCATGAATGGATCTGGAAAACAAACAAAACAAAAAAAGAACGTATGCTCCTGAGAGTCGTTCCTTACCTGGCAGGCATCTTTGCCTCCTTCTTCGTCTCCTGCGCAGATACTTTCCTCCCTGATGCCCCGGGGCCAATTTTTGGAGTAATGAGTCAGCTCGGAGTAGCTGGCAACACACCTTGAGGGTGTGAATACCGTCATACTCACCTCTTGTAACACTGAGCTGGGGGTGCCAACTAGAGGCCAAAAGAGAACGCGTCAGTCAGGCCTTATCATAGATATTCACATTAAAGAAAAAAAAAATCCATATAGTAATGTGAAGACTATATAGAAAACGTATAAATAAACCATAGAAAACGTATACATAAACTATTGGAAACTCACAAACACACACACACACACACACACGAAAAATAATGTATATAAACATCGTATAGAACACTAAACACTGTAAAGAAAACCCAACCGTATTTTGAAATTATGAAATGGCAATACAGTGCCTGCAAAGAGAGAGAGAGAGAGAGAGAGAGAGAGAGAGAGAGAGAGAGAGAGAGAGAGTTCATCTCCGAAGTGGCTGGCAGGACTTACAGAATTGTGTGTCTCCCCAGCCAGTAAGCGTCACCTTCTGTCCAGACAGTTCAACGCTGCTCTCTGGGCCCCATGGCAGACATACTGGGTTGATGATCGTCTGAAAAAAAAGAAAAAAAAAAGAAAAAAGGTTTTTATGCCTTATTCACTATATTTACCCCTGAAATAATAGTGGTACTTGTGTTTGCATCACAAATAAACATATAATTGTCAATATTTACGACATAGAGTAATCTACTCGGATTAAAAGACTTGTAAGTAGTAATATGTATTGTAAGTAGTAATGAAGTGAGATCATTGCGCGAGAACTTTTCTTGCTTGGCTGGACAACTCCCTCAAAAAAAACAAAAAAAATATCTTTCATTGGATTTTGACGGGAGTCTCGGGAAAATGGCACCTGTGGTATAAGTACTGAAGACTGTTTTCGAGCTTTCGTTCGTCGTTTTAACATAACTGGATGAGGGGGCGGGGGTGTACCATACAATGAGTTGTTGAGCTTATGAAAACCATCATTCGCAATAAGATTGTAAATCATTTACAGGTCTTACTAATTAATAACCTTGGGGATTTCTTGTTTTTGTTTTTTTTCATTGATGATCTTTCATGTATGACAGATCTACGTGGATCCTTTTTGATGTGATAAACATGCAAGGTAAAAGTAAATAGATGATCATCTATTTAGATTTCAAAGAGAGAGAGATAAAAAAAAAGGGACTCTGTAAAATGCGGCATCATAAATTGCTGGTATTTACATAGATGGGACTCTTATTTTTGCTGGGAAGGTGATTGTTTGAATGACCACAAGCGGAGGACAGTGATTTTAATGGTCTCCTCTTGGTAACAGTGAGACGTGACAAGGGGCGTGCCACAGGGATCAGTCTTGCAAATGATTAATATTTCTCGTGTACTCCAGTGGCACTGGTGATGGACTATTGGGAAGTGAAAAACTCAAGTCTACAGCTTAAAACCGACGTGCATCGCATGACGGACTGGATTCACGAGGTAGACCTAGGAAAAGACAACAAAGCCCACATTCGTTCACACTAACTCTCTAGCTGTCCTGTGTAATGCACCGAAACCACGGCTCCCTTTCCATATCCAGGCCCCACAAAACATTCCAGGGTTTACCCCAGACGCTTCAAATGCCCTGGTTCAATCCATTGGCAGCACATCGACCTCGGTATACCACATCGTTCCAGTTCACTCTATTCCTTGCACGCCTTTCACCCTCCTGTATGTTCAGGTCCCGATCGCTCAAAACCTTTTTCACTCCATCCTTCCACCTCCAACTTGGTATCCTACTTCTCCTCGTTCCCTCCACCTCTGACACATATATCCTCTTTGTCAATCTTTCCTCACTCATTCTTTCCATGTGACCAAACCATTTCAAAACACCCTCTTCTGCTCTCTCAACCACACTCTTTATTACCACACATCTGTCTCTCTTACCCTTTCATCATTTACTCGATCAAACCACCTAACACCACATACTGTCCTCCAACATCTCATTTCCAACACATCCACCCTCCTCCGCACAACCCTCTTTATAGCCCATGCCTCGCAACCATATGACATTGTTGGAACAACTATTCCTTCAAAGATACCCATTTTTGCTCTCCTAGATAACGTTCACGCCTTACAGACATTCTTCAACGCTTTCAGAACCTTCGCCCCCTCCCCCACCTTGTGACTCACTTCCGCTAACATGGTTCCATCCGCTGCTAAATACACTCCCAGATATCTAAAACACTTCACTTCCTCCAGTTTCTCTCCATTCAAACTAACCTCCCAATTTACTTGTCCTTCAACCTTACTGAACCTAATAGCATTGCTCTTATTCACATTTACTCTCAGTTTTCTTCTTTCACAAACTTGACCAAACTCAGTCACAAGCTTTTGCAGTTTTTCACTCGAATCAGCCACCAGCGCTGTATCATCAGCGAACAACTGACTCACTTCCCAAGTCCTCTCATCCACAACAGACTACATACTTGCCCCTCTCCAAAACTCTTGCATTCACCTCCCTGACAACTCCATCCATATACAAATTAAACAACCATGGAGACATCACGCACCCCTGCCGCCAACCGACATTCACTGGGAACCAATCACTTTCCTCTCTTCCTACACGTACACATGCCTTACATCCTTCATAAAACTTTTCAGTGCTTCTAGCAACTTACCTTCCATAACATATACTCTTAATACCTTCCACAGAGCATCTCCATCAACTCTGTCATATGCCTTCACCAGACCCATAAATGCTACATACAAATCCATCTATATTTCTAAGTATTTCTCACATACATTCTTCAAAGCAAACACCTGATCCACACATCCTCTATCACTTCTGAAACCACACCGCTCTTCCCCAGTCTGATGCTCTGTACATGCCTTCACCCTCTCAATCAATACCCTCCCATATGTTTTCCCAGGAATACTCAACAAACTTATACCTCTGTAATTTGAACATTCACCTTTATCCCCTTTGCCTTTGTACAGTGACACTATGCATGCATTCCGCCAATCCTCAGGCACTTCACCATGAACCATACATACATTGAATATCCTTATCAACTAGTCAGCAACACTGTCACCCCCTTATTTAATGAATTCCACTGCAATACCATCCAAACCCCCCGCCTAGCCGGCTTTTATCTTCCGCAAAGCTTTCACTATCTCTTCTCAGTTTACCAAACCATTCTGACCCTCTAACTTCGCACACCACCTCGACCAAAACACCCTATATCTGCCACTCTATCATGAATCACATTCAACAAACCTCCAAAATACTCACTCTATTTCCTCACTTCACCTACTTGTTATTACTGCCCTATTAACCCCATTCACCGATGTTCCCATTTGTTCTGTCTTACGCACTTTATTTACCTCCTTCCAAAACATCTCTTTATTTTCCCTAAAGTTTAATGATACTTTCTCACCCCATCTCTCTTTTTCACCTCTTGCACCTTTCTCTTGACCTCCTCCCTCTTTCTTTTATACATCTTGCAATCATTTGCGCTATTTTCCGGCAAAAATCGTCCAAACGCCTCTCTTTTCTCTTTCACTAACAATCTTACTTCTTCATCCCACCACTCGCGACCCTTTCTAATCTGCCCATCTCTCACATTTCTCATGCCACGAGCATCTTTTGCACAAGCCATCACTGCTTCCCTAAATACATCCCATTTCTCCCGCACTCCCCTTGCGTCATTTGCTCTCACCTTTTTCCATTCTTCACTCAGTCTTTCCTGGTACTTCCTCTCACAAGTCTCCTTTCCAAGCTCACTTACTCTCATCATTCTCTTCACCCCAACATTCTCTCTTCTTTTCTGAAAACCTCTACTTATCTTCACCTTCGCCTCTGCAAGATAATGATCAGACATCCCTCCAGTTGCCCCTCTCATCACATCAACATCCACAAGTCTCTCTTTCATGCGCCTGTCACTTAACACGTAGTCTAATAGCGCTCTCTGGCCATATCTCCTACTTACATACGTATACTCATGCATATCTCTCTTTTTCAACCAGGTATTCCCAATCACCAGTCCTTTTTCAACACACAAATCTACAAGCTCTTCACCATTTCTATTTACAGCACTGAACACCTTATATATATCTTTCTTTTCTTTTAAACTATTCGCCATTTCCCGCGTTAGCGAGGTAGCATTAAGAACAGAGGACTGGGCCTTTGAGGGAATACCCTCACCTGGCCCAATTCTCTGTTCCTTCTTTTGGAAAAAAACAAACAAACAAAAAAACGAGAGGGAAGGATTTCCAGCCCCCCGCTCCCTCCCCTTTTAGTCGCCTTCTACGACACGCAGGGAATACGTGGGAAGTATTCTTAATCCCCTATCCCCAGGGATAATATATATATATATATATATATATATATATATATATATATATATATATATATATATATATATATATATTATACATATAATGACCTCTATGGTCGATCACAATAGTTATGATAACCAGCTGGAGTGGTGGAGGTTGACAGGAGTACGAAATGTGTGTAAACAACTGACCTTCAGCGTGACCTTGGTGGCCAACCTCACGAGGATCAGGTCGTGGTAGGCCTCGGGGTGGGAGTACCCTGGGTACACGACGAGTTCGGCCACAGCGAAGTCCTCATGAGCCGCGCCGTCTGCGTTGTCGTCGTAGTCGTGTTCTCCCAGACGAATCACGTAAGTTCTATTTGATGGGTTGAAGTGTTTGTAAGATTCATTTATGCTTCGCGCAGGAAAACGACACCGTTAGCTCAAACTCTTAAATTACAACAGATAAATGAGAATATATGACTTTATCCCCGTGTAGTAATCTATACATGACTATAATCACAAGATTTCTCGATGTCTGTGAAAGACAGGTACTTAATCAAAACACTGTAGATATAGTCATGAGTCTGGCATATTATGGCTCAACACATGAAACCGAAGCTGTTACTAACATGCTCCTGTCAGCGAAGCAGTGTAGTGCTGAGAGGACCCACTGCTCGTTAATGAGAACACCACCACACGACCATTTCGTCCCTTGATTCATTTTTCTACCGATTAGCGCCTGCAAGAGGAAATCATCTTGTCATTCTCTCTCTCTCTCTCTCTCTCTCTCTCTCTCTCTCTCTCTCTCTCTCTCTCTCTCTATATATATATATATATATATATATATATATATATATATATATATATCATTTTCCCTAACCCTCTCACTTTGCACACCACCTCGACCAAAACACCCTATATCTGCGACTCTATCATCAAACACATTCAACAAACCTTCAAAATACTCACTCCATCTCCTTCTCACATCACCACTACTTGTTATCACCTCCCCATTTGCGCCCTTCACTGAAGTTCCCATTTGCTCCCTTGTCTTACGCACTTTATTTACCTCCTTCCTGAACATCTTTTTATTCTCCCTAAAATTTAATGATACTCTCTCACCCCAACTCTCATTTGCCCTTTTTTTCACCTCTTGCGCCTCTGGTAAACAGAGAAGAGGTAGTGAAAGCTTTGCGGAAGATGAAAGCCGGCAAGGCAGCAGGTTTGGATGGTATTGCAGTGGAATTTATTAAAAAAGGGGGTGACTGTATTGTTGACTGGTTGGTAAGGTTATTTAATGTATGTATGACTCATGGTGAGGTGCCTGAGGGTTGGCGGAATGCGTGCATAGTGCCATTGTACAAAGGCAAAGGGGATAAGAGTGAGTGCTCAAATTACAGAGGTATAAGTTTGTTGAGTATTCCTGGTAAATTATATGGGAGGGTATTGATTGAGAGGGTGAAGGCATGTACAGAGCATCAGATTGGGGAAGAGCAGTGTGGTTTCAGAAGTGGTAGAGGATGTGTGGATCAGGTGTTTGCTTTGAAGAATGTATGTGAGAAATACTTAGAAAAGCAAATGGATTTGTATGTAGCATTTATGGATCTGGAGAAGGCATATGATAGAGTTGATAGAGATGCTCTGTGGAAGGTATTAAGAATATATGGTGTGGGAGGAAAGTTGTTAGAAGCAGTGAAAAGTTTTTATCGAGGATGTAAGGCATGTGTACGTGTAGGAAGAGAGGAAAGTGATTGGTTCTCAGTGAATGTAGGTTTGCGGCAGGGGTGTGTGATGTCTCCATGGTTGTTTAATTTGTTTATGGATGGGGTTGTTAGGGAGGTAAATGCAAGAGTTTTGGAAAGAGGGGCAAGTATGAAGTCTGTTGGGGATGAGAGAGCTTGGGAAGTGAGTCAGTTGTTGTTCGCTGATGATACAGCGCTGGTGGCTGATTCATGTGAGAAACTGCAGAAGCTGGTGACTGAGTTTGGTAAAGTGTGTGGAAGAAGAGAGTTAAGAGTAAATGTGAATAATAAGAGCAAGGTTATTAGGTACAGTAGGGTTGAGGGTCAAGTCAATTGGGAGGTGAGTTTGAATGGAGAAAAACTGGAGGAAGTGAAGTGTTTTAGATATCTGGGAGTGGATCTGGCAGCGGATGGAACCATGGAAGCGGAAGTGGATCATAGGGTGGGGTTGGGGGCGAAAATCCTGGGGGCCTTGAAGAATGTGTGGAAGTTGAGAACATTATCTCGGAAAGCAAAAATGGGTATGTTTGAAGGAACAGTGGTTCCAACAATGTTGTATGGTTGCGAGGCGTGGGCTATGGATAGAGTTGTGCGCAGGAGGATGGATGTGCTGGAAATGAGATGTTTGAGGACAATGTGTGGTGTGAGGTGGTTTGATCGAGTGAGTAACTTAAGGGTAAGAGAGATGTGTGGAAATAAAAAGAGCGTGATTGAGAGAGCAGAAGAGGGTGTTTTGAAGTGGTTTGGGCACATGGAGAGGATGAGTGAGGAAAGATTGACCAAGAGGATATATGTGTCGGAGGTGGAGGGAACAAGGAGAAGAGGGAGACCAAATTGGAGGTGGAAAGATGGAGTGAAAAAGATTTTGTGTGATCGGGGCCTGAACATGCAGGAGGGTGAAAGGAGGGCAAGGAATAGAGTGAATTGGAGCGATGTGGTATACCGGGGTTGACGTGCTGTCAGCGGATTGAAGCAAGGCATGTGAAGCGTCTGGGGTAAACCATGGAAAGCTGTGTAGGTATGTATATTTGCGTGTGTGGACGTATGTATATACATGTGTATGGGGGGTTGGGGGGTTGGGCCATTTCTTTCGTCTGTTTCCTAGCGCTACCTCGCAAACGCGGGAGACAGCGACAAAGTATAAAAAAAAAAAAAAATATATATATATATATATATATATATATATATATATATATATATATATATATATATATATACATATATGGAAGCGGAAGTGAATCATAGGGTGGGGGAGGGGGCGAAAATCCTGGGAGCCTTGAAGAATGTGTGGAAGTCGAGAACATTATCTCGGAAAGCAAAAATGGCTATGTTTGAAGGAATAGTGGTTCCAACAATGTTGTATGGTTGCGAGGCGTGGGCAGGAGGTGCGCAGGAAGTGGATGTGCTGGAAATGAGATGTTTGAGGACAATATGTGGTGTGAGGTGGTTTGATCGAGTAAGTAATGTAAGGGTAAGAGAGATGGGTGGAAATAAAAAGAGCGTGGTTGAGAGAGCAGAAGAGGGTGTTTTGAAATGGTTTGGGCACATGGAGAGGATGAGTGAGGAAAGATTGACCAAGAGGATATATGTGTCGGAGGTGGAGGGAACGAGGAGAAGTGGGAGACCAAATTGGAGGCGGAAAGATGGAGTGAAAAAGATTTTGAGTATATATATATATATATATATATATATATATATATATATATATATATATATATATATATATATTATCCCTGGGGATAGGGGAGAAAGAATACTTCCCACGTATTCCCTGCGTGTCGTAGAAGGCGACTAAAAGGGAAGGGAGCGGGGGGCTGGAAATCCTCCCATCTCGTTTTTTTTTCTTTTTTTTCCCAAAAGAAGGAACAGAAAAGGGGGCCAGGTGAGGGTATTCCCTCAAAGACCCAGTCCTCTGTTCTTAACGCTACCTGGCTATCGCGGGAAATGGCGAATAGTATGAATATATATATATATATATATATATATATATATATATATATATATATATATATATATATATATATATATCGCTACCTCGCAAACGCGGGAGACAGCGACAAAGTATAAAAAAAAAAAAAAAAAAAATATATATATATATATATATGTACCCTGGGGATAGGGGAGAAAGAATACTTCCCACGCACTCCTCACGTGTCGTAGAAGGCGACTAAAGGGGACGGGAGCGGGGGGGTAGAAACCCTCCCCTCCTTGTATTTCAACTTTCTAAAAGGAGAAACAGAAGAAAGAGCCACGCGGGAAGTGACTAAATGTGTCTAAATGTGTGTGGATGTAACCAAGATGAGAGAAAAGGAGAGATAGGTAGTATGTTTGAGGAAAGGAACCTGGATGTTTTGGCTCTGAGTGAAACGAAGCTCAAAAGAGCAAAGGGGAAGAGTGGTTTGGGAATGTTTAGGGAGTAAAGTCAGGTGTTGATGAGAGGACAAGAGCAAGGGAAGGAGTAGCATTACTCCTGAAACAGGAGTTGTGGGAGTATTTGATAGAGTGTAAGAAAGTAAACTCTAGATTGGTATGGGTAAAACTGAAAGTGGATGGAGAGAGGTGGGTGATTATTGGTGCCTATGCACCAGGGCATGAGAAGAAAGATCATCAGAGGCAGGTGTTTTGGGAGCAGCTGAGTGAGTCTGTTAGTAGTTTTGACGCACGAGACCGGGTTATAGTGATGGATGATTTGAACGCAAAGGTGAGTAACGTGGCAGTTGAGGGAATAATTGGTGTACATGGGGTGTTCAGTGTTGTAAATAGAAATGGTGAAGAGCTTGTAGATTTGTGTGCTGAAAAAGGAATGGTGATTGAGGATACCTGGTTTAAAAAGAGATATACATAAGTATACGTATGTAAGTAGGAGAGATGGCCAGAGAGGGTTATTGGATTACGTGTTAATTGATAGCGCCTATCAATGAACACGTAATCCAGTAACGCTCTCTGGCTTTTGGATGTTAATGTGCTGAGAGGTGCAACTGGAGGGATGTCTGATCATTATCTTGTGGAGACGAAGGTGAAGATTTGTATGGGTTTTCAGAAAAGAAGAGAGAATGTTGGGGTGAAGAGAGTGGTGAGAGTAAGTGAGCGTGGGAAGGAGACTTGTGTGAGGAAGTACCAGGAGAGATTGAGTTCAGAATGGAAAAAGGTGAGAGCAAAGGAAGTGATGGCATGCGCAAAAGATGCTTGTGGCATGAGAAGCGTGGGAGGTGGGCTGATTAGAAAGGGTAGCGAGTCGTGAGCTGAAGAAGTAAGATTGTTAGTGAAAGAGAAGAGAGAGGCATTTGAACGAGTATTATAGGGAAATAGTGCAAATGACTGGGAGGTATAAAAGAAAGAGGGAGGAGGTAAAGGAAAGGTGCAAGAGGTGAAAAAGAGGGCAAATGAGAGTTGAGATGAGAGAATATCATTAGATTTTAGGGAAAATGAAAAGATGTTTTGGAAGGAGGTAAATAAAGTGCGTAAGACAGGAGAACAAATGGAAATATCGGTGAATGGGGCCAATGGGGAGGTAATAAGGAGTAGTGGTGATGTGAGAAGATGGAGTGGGTATTTTGAAGGTTTGTTGAATGTATTAGATGATACAGTGGCAGATATAGGGTGTTTTGGTTGAGGTGGTGTGCGAAGTGAGAGAGTTAGGGAGAATGATTTGGTAAACAAAGAAGAGGTAGTAAAAGCTGTGGAAGATGGAAGCCAGCAAGGCAATGGGTTTGGATGGTATTGCAGTGGAATTTATTAAAACAGGGGGTGACTGTGTTGTTGATTGGTTGGCAAGGATATTTAATGTATGTATGACTCATGGTGAGGTGCCAGGGATTGGCGGAACGCATGCATAGTGCCATTGTACAAAGGCAAAGGGGATAAAGGTGAGTGCTCAAATTACAGAGGTATAAGTCTGTTGAGTATTCCTGGGAAATTACATTGGAGGGTATTGATTGAGAGGGTGAAAGCATGTATAGAGCATCAGATTGGGGAAAACCAGTGTGGTTACAGAGGAGGTAGAGGACGTGTGGATCAGGTGTTTGCTTTGAAGAATGTATGTGAGAAATACTTAGAAAAGCAAATGGATTTGTATGTAGCATTTATGGATCTGGAGAAGGCATATGATAGAGTTGATAGAGATACTCTGTGGAAGGTACTAAAAATATATGGTGCGGGAGGCAAGTTGTTAGAAGCAGTGAAAAGTTTTTATCGAGGATGTAAGGCATGTGTACGAGTAGGAAGAGAGGTAAGTGATTGGTTCGTAGTGAATGTCGGTTTGCAGCAGGGGTGCGTGATGTCTCCATGGTTGTTTAATTTGTTTATAGATGGGATTGTTAGGGAGGTAAATGCAAGAGTTTTGGAGAGTGGGGCAAGTATGCAGTCTGTTGTGGATGAGAGGGCTTGGGAAGTGAGTCAGTTGTTGTTCGCTGATGATACATCACTGGTGGCTGATTCGAGTGAGAAACTGCAGAAGCTGGTGACTGAGTTTGGTAAAGTGTGTGAAAGAAGAAAGCCGAGAGTAAATGTGAATAAGAGAAGCTTATTAGGTACAGTAGGGTTGAGGGACAAGTCAATTGGGAGGTAAGTTTGAATGGAGAAAAACTGGAGGAAGTGAAGTGTTTTAGATATCTGGAAGCGGAAGTGAGTTACAGGGTGGGGGAGGAGGCGAAAGTTCTGGGAGCGTTGAAAAATGTGTGGAGGGAGAGAACATTATCTTGGAAAGCAAAAATGGGTATGTTTGAAGGAATAGTGATTCCAACAATGTTATATGGTTGCGAGCCGTGGGCTATAAATAGAGTTGTCCGGAGGAGGGTGGATGTGTTAGAAATGAGATGTTTAAGGACGGACAATATGTGGTGTGACGTGGTTTGATCGAGTAAGTAATGTAAGGGTAAGAGAGATGTGTGGTAATAAAAAGAGTGTGGTTGAGAGAGCAGAAGAGGGTGTTTTGAAATGGTTTGGTCAAATGGAGAGAATGATTGAGGAAAGATTGACAACGAGGATATATGTGTTAGAGGTGGAGGGAACGAGGAGAAGTGGGAGACCAAATTGGAGGTGGAAGGATGGAGTGACAAAGATTTTGAGCGATCAGATACTGAACATGCAGGAGGGTGAAAGGCGTGCAAGGAATAGAGTGAATTGGAACGATGTGGTATACCGAAGTCGACGTGCTGTCAGTGGATTGAACCAGGGCATGTGAAGCGTCTGGGGTAAACCATGGAAAGTTTTGTGAGGCCTGGATGTGGAAAGGGATCTGTGGTTTCGGTGCATTATACATGACAGCTAGAGGGTTAGTTTGAACGAATGTGGCCTTTGTTGTCTTTTCCTAGCGCTACCTCGCGCGCATGCGGGGGGAGGGGGTTGTCATTTCATGTGTGGCGGGGTGGTGACGGGAATTAATAGAGGCAGCAAATAGGAATTATGTACATGTGTATATATGTATATGTCTGTGTGTGTATATGTATGTATACGCTGAAATGTATAGTTATGTATATATGTGTATGTGGGTGAGTTGGGCCATTCTTTCGTCTGTTTCTTTGCGCTACTTCGCTAATGCGGGAGACAGCGACGAAGTATGATAAATGAAATATAAACAAATATATATATATATATATCACTTTGCACACCACCTCGATCAAAACACCCTATATCTGCCACTCTATCATCAAAAACATTCAACAAACCTTCAAAATACTCACTCCATCTCCTTCTCACATCACCACTACTTGTTATCACCTCCCCATTTGCGCCCTTCACTGAAGTTCCCATTTGCTCCCTTGTCTTACGCACTTTATTTACCATCTTCCAGAACATCTTTTTATTCTTCCTAGAATTTAATGATACTGTCTCACCCCAACTCTCATTTGCCCTCTTTTTCACCTCTTGCACCTTTCTCTTGACCTCCTGTCAGAGGGTTAAAGAAAATGATTTGGTAAACAGAGAAGAGGTAGTAAAAGCTTTGCGGAAGATGAAAGCCGGCAAGGCAGCAGGTTTGGATGGTATTGCAGTGGAATTTATTAAAAAAGGGGGTGACTGTATTATTGTTGGTTGGTAAGGTTATTTAATGTATGTATGACTCATGGTGAGGTGCCTGAGGATTGGCGGAATGCGTGCATAGTGCCATTGTACAAAGGCAAAGGGGATAAGATTGAGTTCTCAAATTACAGAGGTATAAGTTTGTTGAGTATTCCTGGTAAATTATATGGGAGGGTATTGATTGAGAGGGTGAAGGCATGTACAGAGCATCAGATTGGGGAAGAGCAGTGTGGTTTCAGAAGTGGTAGAGGATGTGTGGATCAGGTGTTTGCTTTGAAGAATGTATGTGAGAAATACTTAGAAAAGCAAATGGATTTGTATGTAGCATTTATGGATCTGGAGAAGGCGTATGAGAGAGTTGATAGAGATGCTCTGTGGAAGGTATTAAGAATATATGGTGTGGGAGGCAAGTTGTTAGAAGCAGTGAAAAGCTTTTATCGAGGATGTAAGGCATGTGTACGTGTAGGAAGAGAGGAAAGTGATTGGTTCTCAGTGAATGTAGGTTTGCTGCAGGGGTGTGTGATGTCTCCATGGTTGTTTAATTTGTTTATGGATGGGGTTGTTAGGGAGGTGAATGCAAGAGTTTTGGAAAGAGGGGCAAGTATGAAGTCTGTTGGGGATGAGAGAGCTTGGGAAGTGAGTCAGTTGTTGTTCGCTGATGATACAGCGCTGGTGGCTGATTCATGTGAGAAACTGCAGAAGCTGGTGACTGAGTTTGGTAAAGTGTGTGAAATAAGAAAGTTGAGAGTAAATGTGAATAAAAGCAAGGTTATTAGGTAAAGTAGGGTTGAGTGTCAAGTCAATTGGGTGGTAAGTTTGAATGGAGCAAAACTGGAGGAAGTAAAGTGTTTTAGACATCTGGGAGTGGATCTGGCAGCGGATGGAACCATGGAAGCGGAAGTGGATCATAGGGTGGGGGAGGGGGCGAAAATCCTGGGAGCCTTGAAGAATGTGTGGAAGTCGAGAACATTATCTCGGAAAGCAAAAATGGGTATGTTTGAAGGAATAGTGGTTCCAACAATGTTGTATGGTTGCGAGGCGTGGGCTATGGATAGAGTTGTGCGCAGGAGGATGGATGTGCTGGAAATGAGATGTTTGAGGACAATGTGTGGTGTGAGGTGGTTTGATCGAGTAAATAACGTAAGGGTAAGAGAGATGTGTGGAAATAAAAAGAGCGTGGTTGAGAGAGCAGAAGAGGGTGTTTTGAAATGGTTTAGGCACATGGAGAGAATGAGTGAGGAAAGATTGACCAAGAGGATATATGTGTCGGAGGAGGAGGGAACGAGAAGTGGGAGACCAAATTGGAGGCGTAAAGATGGAGTGAAAAAGATTTTGTGTGATCGGGGCCTGAACATGCAGGAGGGTGAAAGGAGGGCAAGGAATAGAGTGAATTGGATCGATGTGGTATACCGGGGTTGACGTGCTGTCAATGGATTGAATCAGGGCATGTGAAGCGTCTGGGGTAAACCATGGAAAGCTGTGTAGGTATGTATATTTGCGTGTGTGGACGTATGTATACACATGTGTATGGGGGTGGGTTGGGCCATTTCTTTCGTCTGTTTCCTTGCGCTACCTCGCAAACGCGGGAGACAGCGACAAAGAAAAAAAAAAAAAAAAAGAAAATATATATATATATATATATATATATATATATATATATATATATATATAATTTGTTTATGAAACTTAATCGCTGTTTCCCGCGTCAGCGAGGTAGCGCTAGGAAACAGACGAAGAATGGCCCACACACACACACACACACACACACACACACACACACACACACACACACACACACACACACGCACATGTACATACATATACATAATAACATATACACATATTTATACATACACATATACACATGTACATATTTGTACTTGCTTACCTTCATCCATTCCTCGCGCTTCCCCACCCCACAGGAAACAGCATCGCTACCCCCTGCTTCAGCGAGGTAGCACCTTCAAAACGGACAAAAAAAAAAAGACCACATTCGTTCACACTCTCTCATGTGTAATGCACCGAAACCACATCTCCCTATCCACATCCAGGCCTCACACGCCTTTCCATGGTTTACCCCAGACCTTTCACATGCCTTGGTTTAGTCCAGTGCCAGCACGTCGACTCCGGTATACCACATCGTTTCAGTTCATCCTATTCCTTGCACGCCTTTCACCCTCCTTATGTTCAGGCCCCGATCACTCAAAATCTTTTTCACTCCATCTTTCCACCTCCGCTTTGGTCTTCCGCATCTCCTTGTTTCCTCCACCTCTGACACATATATCCCCTTTGTCAACCTTTCTTCACTCATTCTCTCCATGTGTCCAAACCATTTCAACTTATCTTCTGCTCTCTCAATCACACTCGGTTTATTCCCACACATCTCTCTCTTTCATTACTTAATCGGTCAAACCACCTCACGCCACATATTTTCCTCAAACATTTCATTTCCAATACATCCACCCTCATCCGTACAACCTTATCTATAGCCCATGCCTCGCAACCGTATAACATCGTTGGAACTACTGTTCCTTTAAACATACCCATTTTTGCTCTGCGAGATAACGTTCTATCCATCAATTCATTCTTCATCGCTGGCAGTACCTTCGCCCCCTCCCCCACCATTTGACTCACTTCTGCTTCCATGGTTTCATTCGCTGCTAAGTCCACTCCCAGATTTCTAAAACACTTCACTTCCTCCATTTTTTTCTCCATTCAAACTTACATCCCAGTTGACTTGTTCCTCAACCCTACTGAACTAATAACCTTGATCTTATTCACATTTACTTTCAACTTTCTCCTTTCACACACTTTTCCAATCTCAGTCACCAGCTTCTGCAGTTTCTTACTCGAATTACCCACTAGAGCTGTATCATCGGCGAACAACAACCGGCTCGCTTCCCATGCCCTCTCATCCTCAACAGACTGCATACTCGCCCCTCTCTCCAAAACTCTTGCATTTACCTCCCTAACCACCCCATCCATAAACAAATTAAACAACCATGGAGACATTACGCGCCCCTGCCGCAGACCGACCTTCACATGCTTTACATCCTAGGTAAAAACTTACCTCCCACACCATATACTCTTAAGACCTTCCACAGAGCATCTCTGTCAACCCTGTCATATGCCTTCTCCAGATCCATAAATGCTACGTACAAATCCATCTGCTGTTCTAAGTTTTTCTTGCGGACATTCTTCAAAGCAAACACCCGCCCCACACATCCTCTACCCCTTCTGAAACCACACTGCTCCTCCCCAATCTGATGCTCTTTACATGCCTTCACCCTCTCGGTCAATACCCTCCCATATAATTTCTCAGGAATACTTAACAAACTTATGCCTCTGTGGTTTGAACACTCACCTCTATTCCCTTTGCCTTTGTACAGTGGCACTATGCATGCATTCCGCCAATCCTCAAGACTTCACCGTGATCCATACATACATTGAATATTCTTAATAACCAATTAACAACACAGTCACCCCCTTTCTTAATAAGTTCTACTTATGTTGGCGAGGTAGCGACAGGAACAGAAAGAAAGAGGTCGCAATCGTTCACATCCATCCTCGAGCTCTTATGGGCAATTTACCGAAACCACAGACCTCCTCCAGTGTACATCCAGGCCCCACGGACCTTTCCTTGGTTTCTTCCGGCCACTTTGCATGCCCTGGTTCACTCCATTTAAGAGCGCACGTCGACCCCTGCATGTCTCTCATCTTTCCATTTCACTCTATCCCGTGCACACCTCTCACTATCCCCTTCCTGCCTGCATGTTCAGACCCCTAATCTTTTTCACTCCAGGATTTGAAACTTATGCGGGTTTAATCCCAGGCCGCACGTGTTTTGGGTGGCGGTCGGTAACTCTTCATCCTTCACCACGGAGGCGCTAGAGCACATTTGTATTCAAATCGTAACCTAAGGTCTATTCCTGTGTGAAAAAAAAGAGGAGGATTTCATACCATCCATGGCCAAGCGTTCTTCTCCACATCCACCCCTCCAACGGCCGCGATTGTCATAACCACCCCTCCAGCGGCCGCTAATGGTGCATGCGAATCATCGGCACGCCGTGTGGCACAGCCCAAGATCGTGTCTTCGTCGGGCAGCGCTTCCTCAGGAATCCCGGGACGCAGTCTGGGCTTCGGGTGGCTACCTGTGACGGTGGGTCTGGCGGCGGAGGCGGAGGGGAATGCTCCTCTCGGACGCAGGATTTGGCTTTCACCAAGATCACATTGCAAGTTGAACATCTTGCGGGAGTTTCGTCCACATTCTAGACACAACAGAAGAGACAATCCGTTTGAAAATGTGATCACTGATATTGATGTTATACTACTGCTAGTGATATTGTCAGTTCCAGTAATAACACGAGATGGGTAACAGTAAACTGTCTGATGGTTAAGAGATGGGTAACAGTAAACTGTCTGATGGTCAAGAGATGGTTAACTGTAAACTGTCAACTGTCTGATGGTCAAGAGAGGAGTAACAGTAAACTCAACTAACTGTTTGTTGGTTACTTACCGAAGGAGACGGAGGGAGCAGAGACGTCTTTCAGTTCAGTGCCTGAAAAGTTCAGCCTTCAGTTACATTTTGACCAATTATGTTATCATTACGAGTAGTTTATATATATATATATATATATATATATATATATATATATATATATATATATATATATATATATATATATATATATATGTATGTATATATATATATATATATATATATATATATATATATATATATATATATATATATATATATATATACATCCCTGAGGATAGGGGAGAAAGAATACTTCCCACGCATTCCTCATATGTCGTAGAAGGCGACTAAAGGGGACGGGAGCGGGGGGTAGAAACTTTCCCCTCCTTGTATTTCAACTTTCTACGGGGAAACAGAAGAAGGAGTCACGCGGGGAGTGACTAAATGTGTCTAAATGTGTGTGGATGTAACCAAGATGAGAAAAAAGGAGAGATAGGTAGTATGTTTGAGGAAAGGAACCTGGATGTTTTGGCTCTAAGTGAAACGAAGCTCAAGGGTGAAGGGGAAGAGTGATTTGGGAATGTCTTAGGAATAAAGTCAGAGGTTAGTGAGAGGACAAGAGCAAGGGAAGGAGTAGCACTACTCCTGAAACAGGAGTGGTGGGAGTATGTGATAGAGTGCAAGAAAGTAAACCCTAGATTGATGTGGGTAAAACTGAAAGTGGATGGAGAGAGATGGATGATTATTGGTGCATATGCACCTAGGCATAAGAAGAAAGATCATGAGAGGCAAGTGTTTTGGGAGCAGCTGAGTGAGTGTGTTAGTAGTTTTGATGCACGAGACCGGGTTATAGTGATGGGTGATTTGAATGCAAAGGTGAGTAATGTGGCAGTTGAGGGAATAATTGGTGTACATGGGATGTTCAGTGTTGTAAATGGAGGTGGTGAAGAGCTTGTAGATTTATGTGCTGAAAAAGGACTGGTGATTGGGAATACCTGATTTAAAAAGAGAGATTTACATAAGTATACGTATGTAAGTAGGAGAGATGGCCAGAGCCTTATTGGATTACGCGTTGATAGGCGCGCGAAAGGGAGACTTTTGGATGTAAATGTGCTGAGAGGTGCAACTGGAGTGATGTCTGATTATTATCTTGTGGAGGCGAAGGTTAAGATTTGTAGAGGTTTTCAGAAAAGAAGAGA
This sequence comes from Panulirus ornatus, assembly GCF_036320965.1. NCBI lineage: Eukaryota > Metazoa > Arthropoda > Malacostraca > Decapoda > Palinuridae > Panulirus > Panulirus ornatus. The sequence continues at coordinate 16,494,944 of NC_092255.1, forward strand.
AAATGTTGGGGTGAAGAGAGTGGTGAGAGTAAGTGAGCTTGGGAAGGAGACGTGTGAGGAAGTACCAGGAGAGACTGAGTACAGAATGGAAAAAAAGGTGAGATCAAAGGACGTAAGGGAAGTGGGGGAGGAATGGGATATATTTAGGGAAGCAGTGATGGCTTGTGCTAAAGATTCTTGTGGCATGAGAAGCGTGAGAGGTGGGTTGATTAGAAAGGGTAGTGAGTGGTGGGATGAAGAAGTAAGATTATTAGTGATAGAGAAGAGAGAGACATTTGGAAAATTTTTGCAGGGAAATAATGCAAATGACTGGGAGATGTATAAAAGAAAGAGGCAGGAGGTCAAGAGAAAGATGCAAGAGGCGAAAAAGAGGGCAAATGAGAGTTGGGGTCAGAGAGTATCATTAAATTTTAGGGAGAATAAAAAGATGTTTTGGAAGGAGGTAAATAAAGTGCGCAAGACAAGGGAACAAATGGGAACATCAGTGAAGGGGGCTAATGGGGAGGTGATAAGTAGTGGTGATGAGAAGATGGAGTGAGTATTTTGAAGGTTTGTTGATTGTGTTTGGTGATAGCGTGGCAGATATAGGGTGTTTTGGTAGAGGTGGTGTGCAGTGAGAAGGTTAGGGAGAATGATTTGGTAAACAGAGGAGGTTGTAAAAGCTTTGCGGAAGATGAAAGCCGGCAAGGCAGCGGGTTTGGATGGTATTGCAGTGGAATCTATTAAAAAAGGGGGTGGCTGTATTGTTAATGTATGTATTTAATGTATGTATTTATTTAATGTATGTATGACACATGGTGAGGTGCCTAAGGACTGGCGAAATGCTTGCATAGTGCCATTGTACAAAGGCAAAGGGGATAAGAGTGAGTGCTCAAATTACAGAGGTATAAATTTTGTTAAGTATTCCTGGGAAATTATATGGGAGGGTGTTGACTGAGACATGCATAGAGCATCAGATTGGGGAAGAGCAGTGTGGTTTCAGAAGTGGTAGAGTATGTGTGGATCAGGTGTTTTCTTTGAAGAATGTATGTGAGAAATACTTAGAAAAGCAAATAGATTTGTATGTAGCATTTATGGATCTGGAGAAGGCATATGATAGAGTTGATAGAGATGCTCTGTGGAAGGTATTAAGAATATATGGTGTGGGAGGTAAGTTGTTAGAAGCAGTGTAAAGTTTTTATCGAGGATGTAAGGCATGTGTACGTGTAGGAAGAGAGGAAAGTGATTGGTTCTCAGTGAATGTTGGTTTGCGGCAGGGGTGCGTAATGTCTCCATGGTTGTTCAATTTGTTCATGGGTGGGGTTGTTAGGGAGGTGAATGCAGGAGTCTTGGAAAGAGGGGGAAGTATGCTGTCTGTTGTGGATGAGAGAGCTTGGGAAGTCAGATGTTGTTCGCTGATGATACAGCGCTAGTGGCTGGTTCGGGTGAGAAACTGCAGAAGCTGGTGACTGAGTTTGGTAAAGTGTGTGGAAGAAGAAAGCTGAAAGTATATGTGAATAAGAGCAAGGTTATTAGGTGCATTGGGGTTGAGGGACAAGTCAATTGGGAGGTAAGTTTGAATGGAGGAAAACTGGAGGAAGTAAAGTGTTATAGATATCTGGGAGTGGATCTGGCAGCGGATGGAACCATCAAAGCGGAAGTAAATCATTGGGTGGGGAAGGGGGGCGAAACTTCTGGGAGCGTTGAAAAATGTGTGGAAGTCGAGAACCTTATTTTGGAAAGCAAAATATGGTTGCGAGGCGTGGGCTATAGATAGAATTATGCAGAAGAGAGTGGATGTGCTGGAAATGAGATGTTTGAGGACAATATGTGGTGTGAGGTGGTTTGATCGAGTAAGTAATGAAAGGGTAAGAGAGATGTGTGGTAATAAAAAGAGTGTGGTTGAGAGAGCAGAAGAGGGTGTTTTGAAATGGTTTGGTCACATGGAGAGAATGAGTGAGGAAAGATTGACAAAGAGGATATATATGTGTCAGAGGTGGAGGGAACAAGAAATGGGAAACCAAATTGGAGGTGGAAGGATGGAGTGAAAAAGATTTCGAGCGATCGGGGCCTGAGCATGCAGGACAGTGAAAGGCGTGTAAGGAATAGTGAATTGGAACGATGCGGTATGCCGGGGTCGACGTGCTGTCAATGGATTGAACCAGGGCATGTGAAGCGTATGGGGTAAACCATGGAAAGTTCTGTGGGGCCTGGATGTGGAAAGGGATCTGTGGTTTCGATGCATTATACATGACTGCTAGAGACGGCGTGTGAACGAATGTGGCCTTTGTTGTCTTTTCCTAGCGCTACCTCGTGCGCACGCGGGGGGAGAGGGTTGTCATTTCATATGTGGCGGGGTGGCGAATGGAATGAATAGAGGCAGCAAGTATGAATTATGCACGTGTGTATATATGTATATGTCTGTGTATGTATATATGTGTATACGTTGAAATGTATAGGTATGTATATGTGCGTGTGTGGATATGTATGTTTCTCGATGTGGGTGGGTTGGGCCATTCTTTCGTCTGTTCCCTTGCGGTACCTCGCTAACGCGGGAGACACCGACAAAGTATAATAAATATGAATATATATATATATATATATATATATATATATATATATATATATATATATATATATATATATATATTCCCATGAGTCCACGGGAATGTGTGTGTGTGTGTGAAGACGAGGGGCTGGAAAATCTGGAAAGCAAAGCAAGTGTGGTGGAGTTTGATGAAGGAGGATTCTGTATATGACAGGGGCAGGAAGATGTACAAAATGTAAATACGGGTTTTCTAGAAATGATTGTTGGTGGTAGACACGACCAACATACGAGTCATCTTGCATTCGACTCCTGTTGTCTCAGTAGGGTTGGTGGGCGTAAATGCCAGACGCATTTCTTGATAATTATGGTACATACCCTATAATAGTTACTCTCTAAATGAAGAGACGTGATGCACTATGATTTTGGAAACAGCATACCCTACATTGTATACTTTTTTTACGCACATGCGCATATATATATATATATATATATATATATATATATATATATATATATATATATATATATATATATATATATATTGGAAAGGATCACAATTTTGCGCGTGATCAAGATTTTCCTATGATTATTACACGAAAGTGCACTTGGAAACTTTTCGTGTTTCATTTTCCCCGTGGACTCATAGGATGGCAGCGGATGGAACCATGGAAGCGGAAGTGGATCATAGGGTGGGGGAGGGGGCGAAAATTCTGGGAGCCTTGAAGAATGTGTGAAAGTCGAGAACATTATCTCGGAAAGCAAAAATGGGTATGTTTGAAGGAATAGTGGTTCCAACAATGTTGTATGGTTGCGAGGCGTGGGCTATGGATAGAGTTGTGAGCAGGAGGATGGATGTGCTGGAAATGAGATGTTTGAGGACAATGTGTGGTGTGAGGTGGTTTGATCGAGAAAGTAACGTAAGGGTAAGAGAGATGTGTGGAAATAAAAAGAGCGTGGTTGAGAGAGCAGAAGAGGGTGTTTTGAAATGGTTTGGGCACATGGAGAGAATGAGTGAGGAAAGATTGACCAAGAGGATATATGTGTCGGAGGTGGAGGGAAAGAGGAGAAGTGGGAGACCAAATTGGAGGTGGAAAGATGGAGTGAAAAAGATTTTGTGTGATCGGGGCCTGAACATGCAGGAGGGTGAAAGGAGGGCAAGGAATAGAGTGAATTGGATCGATGTGGTATACCGGGGTTGACGTGCTGTCAGTGGATTGAATCAGGGCATGTGAAGCGTCTGGGGTAAACCATGGAAAGCTGTGTAGGTATGTATATTTGCGTGTGTGGACGTATGTATATACATGTGTATGGGGGTGGGTTGGGCCATTTCTTTCGTCTGTTTCCTTGCGCTACCTCGCAAACGCGGGAGACAGCGACAAAGCAAAAAAAAAAAAAAAAAAATATATATATATATATATATATATATATATATATATATATATATATATATATATATATATTATCCCTGGGGATAGGGGAGAAAGAATACTTCCCACGTATTCCCTGCGTGTCGTAGAAGGCGACTAAAAGGGAAGGGAGCGGGGGCCTGGAAATCCTCCCCTCTCGTTTTTTTTTTTTTTTTTTTTTTTTTAATTTTCCAAAAGAAGGAACAGAGAAGGGGGCCAGGTGAGGGTATTCCCTCAAAGGCCCAGTCCTCTGTTCTTAACGCTACCTCGCTATCGCGGGAAATGGCGAATAGTATGAAAAAAAAAAAAAAAAAAATATATATATATATATATATATATATATATATATATATATATATATATATATATGAGAAGCTGTGTTACTAACATAAGGCAAGACTCCCTAAACCATGTCAAAAACTCCTCCGTTGGCTCATATTATTTAACACAGGAATTTTTTTTTTTTTTTGCATAGTGTACCAAACCTACTCGGAACACGAAATGGAACTGCCAGAGAATATTATGAAGAGAAACATGTCGTTGGAAAACTTTAAGATGAATCTCTTTTAAAATATTAATGTACTAGATCATTTTCCTGGAGGTTTATAAGACACCGTATGATTAGCAAGTCGGATGACCAGACATGACATTTCTATACCGTGATCTCGGATATGTAAGTGTAAATCAACACCTCCCCCCTCCTCTCTCAGTCCGCCTTGGAGAGGGTGAAGAACTCCTCCTCCTCTGCTTTTCTTCAATGAGAAACTCGTCCAGGCTGAGTGGCCAGGGAGTGCATACTTACCTGTGGACTCGGGGCAACAGACGACTGGATATGTGGCATTGAAACCACAGCGAGGCGGATGGTTTTCTTCAAGGTCTTCGTGCACAGCCGGGCAGGAGCGAATATCCAGGCATCGGCCCTGCTCCCCAGAGGCTAGAGTGCAGGTCTCCGACTTTTCCACCAATGGGAACACCAAGTCTGCGGCAGGCAGTGTGATCGAGCCAGTTAGTAGAACCCGACAAGAGAAGACAACAAGCAATTAGGACATTACTACTCATTACACGTACATGATAGTTCAATTGAACAGATGAGAATGGCAATGATAACTCTGCATCTTAAACCTTGTTTTTTTTTGAAAGTCTGTCTGTAAGTAGTGCACTTCTTGAAATAAGTCATGATGGTTACCGAAGGTCATCTTGTCTTACAAATTTACATCGAGTTCTTGGGGAGACATCCTGTAAAAATACATTCTTTTGTACACATTGACTCCTCGTGACCAGAAAGCTGTCTTATATTTTCTGATAAATATTTCATTAAAAAAAAAAAGCAAAATAATCGTTGAGGTCGTGTCACACTGGTTGGAAAGTTCATTGGAAACGCATTGCCCTTATGTAAGGAGAAATACCATTGTTATGAAGACTTCTTCGGCTGCTGAATCCCATCACTTTACATCGTAAGCACTCGTGCCAACCCCCACCTCACCCTGAACCCTATATATGCTGGGCCATGTTGTACCCATCCTGGATGCATGTGATGGGCTATATCGGCCATGAGTATTCACATCCCTGCATCCACACATGCTGGCAGCAGTCGTATCAAACTTACCGTGGGGCCGAGCGCAGGTCGTTGAAGCCATATTATGATACTCATCCGGAACTCATACGCTGGCTGGCCATGGGCCATACGTACTCACCCAGAGCCCTTTTTTGCTGAAGGAAGAGAGCCATATTGGACTCGCCCTGAACCCACTTTGCTGACCAACGTGTTCGTGTGAGTTACTACTTACCTCGAGCCCATGTGCCGGCCACATCAGTCAAGACGGCCACAGCCACCAGCAGCAGGTAGTACGTCGTAGAACGGTCAACCATTCCGGCTATTAGCTCTTTCCTCGCTGAGACTCGCGACAGAACTGAGATCTCCAGCCCACAGCTTGTCCAACTAGGGTTCCCTCGAGGCTAACAAATCTGGTTTCTTTTAACTCATTCAGGTAATATTGCGGCGGCTCACTGGGTATTTCCCTCATCATTACCGGTAACGTCATTTTCATGGAATAATATCGCAAGGAAGTAAGGGAAAAAAAGATTAAGTATCTGGTTATGTCGACGTCTACTTGGCAACATCTCAGTTTTAATTACTAACAAGGATTTACGTTTTTCAGGTAATATATATGTATATAATCCCTGGGGATAGGGGAGAAAGAATACTTCCCACGTATTCCCTGCGTGTCGTAGAAGGCGACTTAAAAGGGAAGAGAGAGGGGGACTGGAAATCCTCCCCTCTCGTTTTTAATTTCCAAAAGAAGGAATGGAGAAGGGGGCCAAGCGAGGATATTCCCTCAAAGGCTCAGTCCTCTGTTGTTTGCGAGGTAGCGCAAGGAAACAGACGAAAGAAATGGCCCAACCCACCCCCATACACATGCATATACATACACGTCCACACACGCAAATATACATACCCATACATCTCAATGTACACATATATATATACACACACAGACACCTACATATATACACATGCACACAATTCACACTGCCTGCCTTTATTCATTCCCATCGCCACCTCGCCACACATGGAATAACATCCCCCTCCCCCCCTCATGTGTGCGAGGTAGCGCTAGGAAAAGACAACAAAGGACCCATTCGTTCAAACTCAGTCTCTAGCTGTCATGCAATAATGCCCGAAACCACAGCATCTCAGTTTTAATTACTAACAAGGATTTACGTTTTTCAGGTAATATATATATATTATCCATGGGGATAGGGGAGAAAGAATACTTCCCACGTATTCCCTGCGTGTCGTAGAAGGCGACTTAAAAGGGAAGAGAGAGGGGGACTGGAAATCCTCCCCTCTCGTTTTTAATTTCCAAAAGAAGGAATGGAGAAGGGGGCCAAGTGAGGATATTCCCTCAAAGGCTCAGTCCTCTGTTGTTAACGCCACCTTGCTAACTCGGGAAATGGCGAATAGTGTGTGTGTGTGTGTGTATATATATATATATATATATATATATATATATATTATTTGCTTTGTCGCTGCCTCCCGCGTTTGCGAGGTAGCGCAAGGAAACAGACGAAAGAAATGGCACAACCCACCCCCATACACATGCATATACATACACGTCCACACACGCAAATATACATACCCATACATCTCAATGTACACATATATATACACACACAGACACCTACATATATACACATGCACACAATTCACACTGCCTGCCTTTATTCATTCCCATCGCCACCTAGCCACACATGGAATAACATCCCCCTCCCCCCTCATGTGTGCGAGGTAGCGCTAGGAAAAGACAACAAAGGACCCATTCGTTCAAACTCAGTCTCTAGCTGTCATGCAATAATGCCCGAAACCACAGCTCCCTTTCCGCATCCAGGCCCCACAGAACTTTCCATGGTTTACCCCAGACGCTTCACATGCCCCGATCCAATTCACTCTATTCCTTGCCCGCCTTTCACCCTCCTGCATGTTCAGGCCCCGATCACTCAAAATATTGTTCACTCCATCTTTCCACCTCCAATTTGGTCTCCCACTTCTCCTCGTTCCCTCCACCTCCGACACATATATCCTCTTGGTCAATCTTTCCTCACTCATTCTCTCCATGTGCCCAAACCATTTCAAAACACCCTCTTCTGCTCTCTCAACCACGCTCTTTTTATTTCCACACATCTCTCTTACCCTTACGTTACTTACTCGATCAAACCACCTCACACCACACATTGTCCTCAAACATCTCATTTCCAGCACATCCATCCTCCTGCGCACCACTCTATCCATAGCCCACGCCTCGCAACCATACAACATTGTTGGAACCACTATTCCTTCAAACATACCCATTTTTGCTTTCCGAGATAATGTTCTCGACTTCCACACATTCTTCAAGGCTCCCAGAATTTTCGCCCCCTCCCCCATCCTATGATCCACTTCCGCTTCCATGGTTCCATCCGCTGCCAGATCCACTCCCAGATATCTAAAACACTTTACTTCCTCCAGTTTTTCTCCATTCAAACTCACCTCCCAATTGACTTGACCCTCAACCCTACTGTACCTAATAACCTTGCTCTTATTCACATTTACTCTTAACTTTCTTCTTTCACACACTTTACCAAACTCAGTCACCAGCTTCTGCAGTTTCTCACATGAATCAGCCACCAGCGCTGTATCATCAGCGAA